>NC_134186.1:22820957-23118457 GCF_964188355.1 Buteo buteo | reverse complement strand
GCTATGTGGCTGAGCCAGGTATATAAGAATTTAAATGACTAATAACTGAGAACCCTCGTTTTATGTGACGCGCCCTAAAAAACTCTCCAAATATTTTACTGATGGGATTATATGGGATAATAATGCAAACATGATGCCAAGAAACTATTGGCCACTGAAACATAAAGAACATGAACAGCTTCCTTGATTGCCTTTCTTCTAAAAAATGATGGAGACCATCTTTGCAATCTACCAGGGTTTAACATGATTAGACACTCTTGGACAAGGTGTCATATAAAACACAATTTGAGCAGAACTACAGCAGGAAAAACAGAAGTAACCTGATAGAAATTATTGTTATTACATTGGTATAAAGTAAGTGCCTTAGACATGAAAGCTCAGGTGTATTGTCAATTGTCTGAACAGCAAGCAAGTATAAGATATGAAATAAAAGGATGATTGATTTGAAAGGGTGCAAAAGCATCAGATGAAAGACAGGAAAACTGAAATCAAGGGCCCATGATTTTATGCATCTTTTTGTGAAGAGACTAAAGCAGAAGTGTTTCATGAAATAAATGTGTTCTTTATAAAAAGGGTATGAAGGAGAGGAAAACATGGCTACCAAACAGCAAAGGTGTATTGTTCAAATATGTATGACCTTTGATAAGATTTTTCATACTGAGCAAAGTATTTGCCAGGGCAACTGGGCTGGTGAAGGCCAATGTGAAAATAGCACAGCTGCAGCTGCCATAGTGTAAGGATATGAGAGAGGCCAGGTTTGTAGAGAAAGCAAATATCTTTCATTAGGCCACATGATATAATAGGAATAAATGAACAAGTATTAATTTATAATAAGCTAGCTTCTGGTTATGTGATGTGGGATACTCTGTCTACCTCACAGCGGATAAAATCCTCTACTTTCTGTAAGTTAATGCCATTTCTCCAGTCCTTAGGTTTAGCCTAAAAGATAAACTTATTTCTCTGTTGTCATCTTGAATCACTTCATGAAAAAGCATCACCTCTTTCTTGCCTACTTCAGGGTTTGGGTGGTTTTTTTTGCATTTCTGTCTTTTTTTTTAAATGCCTAAAAAACAGCCATCCCACAATAAAATGGACACAAAAGACCTTAGGTATTACTGGGTTTATGTACACATTCCACCACTTGAACAAATGAGGGAGGAAGGTAGTTAATGCTGGCAGTTAACGTAATCACCAGGTGTTCTGCAATTGTGAAGAGATCTGTAATTCTCTCCAGTTTCAAAGTTCTCTACACTCTTTCTTTCTTTGTTTCTCTCCCAGCACCACCTTTAATAACAGATTAGAACATAATTTTGAGTTTGCATTAATTACATTTAGTGACACTGAAAACTTGGTTTTATCATAGCCAAATTTTTATCTTGGAACTGAGTATCTGAGCATATGAATATTTTTCACAGGCAAAATACAGACTGCTCTTAGGCACGCTTTTTCACTTCCAGTATTTACATGACCTCTGACTCAAAAATAAGATGTTCGGGGTTGGACTCTAGGTTGGACTGGGCTGGGTAAAGCTTTTTATATTAAAAGTTCTGAACCCTGCATATAAATGGATATAAACAAATATAAACAGTAGAGGATTTCAGATGATAGTTAATGAGGTAAATAACTCAGTTGAACAGAGCAGTAGACATCCCAAATGTCTGCCAATTGCAGAACTATTGCTGAATTCTCAGTTCTGAGAACGAAGCTCAAGATTGGCCTGATTTAGGTTATCCTCTTATTAACTTGCACTAGAACCCTTCCTCTCTAGCAATCTAATTTGAGTATCTAAGTATAAGTGGCATTCAAAATTACTTATGGTCAGTATCCTCAGTGCAGCTTTCCTCTTAATATATCTAACAAACTCTTGAACTGTCCCTGGTAATCCGATTGGAACGGCCTTTATTATGAGATGTGATGATCTGCCTATCCAGGCCTTCATATATTTCAATGACTTGGTCTTGTTGGTTGTCTTTTTATTCTTTTCTAATCCTGGCAAAGTCTCTATCTAGTGGTTTCATGACCACCAACAGGAAGTGTTTCTTATTAACTTTATGAATTATACCTTCTTCTGAAAACTACTTTGGCTGTAGTTCATATATTCAACTAAATGACACGGCATGCTAAGTTACTCATATACCCTCCCAGCAGCAGGAGAATGGCTATAGTTATGTTTGTGACCCAGGTGCTGGAGACCTAAGTTCAATTCATATTTAATTATAGATAATCTGGGTGAACTTTCAGAAGTCTTCCCATTCTCTCTTTTTTCCCATGAACTGCAAATAATTTACTTCCTTTTAATGGAATACAGAAATAATTGCAGTAACACTACTCTGTTGTTTGACTATAAATGAAGGTAAACAGAAAAGTATCAGTCTCAAATGGACAGGTAGGATTTGGGATACTAGAGAATGAAACAAACTTTACCAGTCAAGTCAATTATTCAGTGTCACGTGGAAGGGCCTTGGCCCTTCAAATAAAGACCATTCATGGCACAAGAAATCTCAGTTCTAAAAATTTTTATCAAGTAATCCCTGCCTGACATGGTTGCAGACACAGTACTCGACTTTAAGTTGACATATTATAAAGGCTATCATAATAAAAAGAAATAATAATGAATACAGGGAAAATCCTTGCCTACTTGCAAATACTAATTTTTGGCATCCAGATTTGCTTAATTTCTGTAGCAAGGAAAAACATGTAAGCTGTAGATATGTTAATTTCCAGTGGTACAAACATTTCATTTCTAAATTTTTACTTATAATTATAGCACATATTTTTCTAGACCATCTAATTTGTTTACAGTCATATTTTCCAAATGTTCCCCTGCTCAAATTTAATTAATTGATTTACTGTACTTCTTAACTATCTGTATTTCTTTCTTATGCAAAAGATATACACTATGACTCTATGATTCTGGCCTCTCAAATCACTCATTGCAAGCATTATTAATCCCAGAGAAACACTGGTATTGGGTGGGGTTTTGCTTTATTTTTTTCATAAGAATTAAAATTCTTCCTCCAGAGCCTACTTTAAAGATCTCTTTCACAACTTCATGAGCACAGCA
Organism: Buteo buteo; assembly: GCF_964188355.1. NCBI lineage: Eukaryota > Metazoa > Chordata > Aves > Accipitriformes > Accipitridae > Buteo > Buteo buteo. The sequence goes on along the minus strand of NC_134186.1, from coordinate 23,115,393 downwards.
TGCAGACTCAGATCTATTCTCTGGACTAATCCTGACCTGCCATTCACATGTAGGGGTGCAAAGCAGATGCCTGCTAGTTGAGAACTCGTGAGAGCTGCTTTTAACACATAGATTTAATTGACAACTTTGAAGCTAGAGAGTCAAAAACAGTGTAACATATGTATTAGATTTACTGGCCAAATGCATAGGATGCTCTATGAACAGTGGAATGATCAATACACAAATTACAAAACCTGAATAATAGGATGGGTAGTAGGAGGAGTAAGACAATAAAAGAAATTTGGTAGTAGGAAGAAATAAATACAGAGGGAAAGGATTAAGGAATCTAGAATAAGCAAATGAAACAATGACAGAAACTATTAGAGAAAAACTGGAATAGATAACAGCAAAAGAAAGAAGAGTAGAAATTGAGTGGCACTAAACATTTAACAGGGGAGGGACAGAAAAGATAGGAAAGAAAGAGAAATAAGGCTCAGATGTTAACAATGAAAGAAAAAAGAAAACCTTTAATAGGCTCAAAGAGGCCAGTGGTTGGACACCTAATCAAACACTCAGTTGGAAGAAGCCAATAACCCATAGCTATCTCAGAAAATCCAGATGCTATCCAGAATGTTTGAGATAGGAGCTAATTAATGTCATGTCATTCTTGACACAAACCATACAGCTTCCTTGCAAAGTGGGGAAACTGAAAAGTGGTTTGATGGGAATTAAAGAGTAGTGCTGGAATAAATATTTGTCAGAGGTCAATGACAGTACAGTCAGTACATGAAGAATATCTAGTCTGATCATCATAATACTGCTAGCCTTTAGCAATATCTTTAATTACTTTGAAAGACTTATTAATAAGTAAGGCTCCCAAGGATCATCTCTTTGTTATCCTAACTTTTACATATGTCACCAATTTCTTTAGACTTGGACACCTCTACAGTTTTAGTGTAAAAAGAGGTTTTAGCTCTGACTTACGGCTAAAAGTAAATTAATACAGAATGCTCTTGAGAATGCAAAATGCTGGCTGCTCTCAGAGCTCATAAAACTATAATTCAGCTATTGTCTCACGCATTGTGTCTGAACACTTCCACTTTCATGGCAAACTTTCAGAAGTCAAAGCACTTGATAAATATTAGACATCAATGTCTACAGACATTCTATTAGACAAATATTAGAAATCAATGTCTTAAAAAACATATCTTGAAATCTCCTATTAGTGCCATAATTCATTCTCTGTCCAGTTCCATTTTAAACAGAATGCTTCTCAAAAAGTAGAAATAAAACAGGTTTGTATCCCTTAGCTCTCCTCAGCACAAGAGAATTTATATCAGAACTACCTTGAATATTTGCCTTAAATCCACCAGTCACCTTAGTCACTTCAGGCTTTTTTGAGTCTATCTCAAAGACAGACTCTCAAGTGTATCTGCTTTTAGTGTATCTTGTCTTTATATAGGCCATAGAGGGGAAAAAAGACATTCCCAGAGAGAAAAAGTATAATTTGGTCCTGGATGGTAACATATATATGGTGAATTATGCTGAGGATGGACTTTCATTAGTACATATGTATATATGCATATAAATACATACATATAAATACAAAACTGCTTGTATAAGTCAGGAAAGCCAAAATATGGAGCATCTTTAGAGGCCTAAATGGATGAACCTCTTGGAATCTTTAAAAGTTAATCATGGAGTTAAGTAAAGAACACACTTGTCCTGATCTACCAACAAAATGGGTATCCAAATAGCTATTCTGTATTGCATTGGAAGCTCTTTATGTTCTGTGCTTTCACATCATGAAATTAAAGGCATTTCTGTTTGTCCATGTTCAGAGCTTCTAGATACTACAGAACTAACTACAATCAAGTTAATTAAATTTGGGATTTAAAAGTTATTTTCAGAAGACATTTAAATATGTTATGTGTCAAAATAAGAACAAAACAAAACAAATCTTAGGTTTTATGGCTTCCTGTTTTTTAGATTTTTGAATGTCATAAAACTGGAATGAAATAAAATGAAAACAAACTTCTGTCTACAACCAAATAACCAAAAACCTAGAGGTAGAAAAATGGAATACATGTACATTAAACTAACTGTTGTTGTGCTAGTATTTTAGGTGAGATGATGATCAAGAGTGAGTTAATTAAGGTTCTTCAAAACATAGTTCTACTTTCTCGTTCATTTACTCTTATTTATTCTTCAATACTATAAAAATACACACACATGCACAGTTTGAAGACACTTCGTCTCTCAAATAAAAATATAAAATAAATAGAATTCTTTTTAGCAGTTGCTGTAGAACTTCTCTTACCAGGCAAAAGCAAAGAATGTTTGACCAAACCCTCTGCCTCAATATACCAATTTCAGTGTAACGCCTATAGACTTTGAAAACCTGGTATATCTGGTTAGTTATAACACTTTCATTTCCAGCTTCTCACAGACTTTGCTTTCTCTCTAAGACAGTAATTTTATGTTTCCAGTCAAATCACCCAAGAGCATTACTTGTTTGCAGCTGCTATTTCAGTATTAAATGCTTGCGATGCTAAAAGTGGGCATGTTTGTGTAAATACTCTTGAAAAGTGAGGAAACTGCAGATAAATGCAAGCAGCTGAATGATAACAGCAGGAATAGAAGAAGAAAAAGCCATTAGTGAATTCATTAATTTTTACCTTTGGCATTTAGTGCTTCTGATTAATGGCTTTCCTGTAGGCTGCTATTTTCCTCTCAGATATTAACATGCAAAATATGTGGCACATAAGAATAAAGTGTTATTACTATTTATGTGTATTCAAAATCCCTAAGATATCAGGGATTAAGTCAAAATGCAGACAAATAGAATAGTTAATTTTTTGCACACATTTCATCTTACGAAGGACAGCTCCATAGCACACTTGCATCTCTAAAGTTTAAATGTGCATTTAGAAACAAAAATGTCTTGTTTCACATCACCTATGTATTTCACAGGTGGCAAGTTCTGCTACAGCCCCCAGCATGTTAGGGAAAAACAGCTTGTAAAATATCAGAAATCTACAGTGGAAGGGAGATGTACTGTATCCAGTTCTGGGCTCCTCAGTACAAGAGAGACAGGGACATACTGAAGAGAGTCCAACGAAGGGCCACGAAGATTGTTGAGGGACTGGAGCACCTCACACACGGGGAAAGGCTGAGAGAGCTGGGACTGTTTAGCCTGGGGGAGAGAAGGCTCAAGGGGAGCTTATTAATGTATATAAATAGCTGAAGGGAGGGTGCAGAGAGGACAGAGCCAGGATCTCTTCAGCTGTGCCCAGTGACAGGACTAGAGGCAATGGGTGCAAACCGAAACACAGGAGGAGCCATCTGAACATCACGAAACGCTTCCTCACTGTGAGGGTGTCTGAGCACTGGCACAAGTTGCCCAAGAAGATTGTGGAGCCTCTGCCCTTGGAGATATCCGAACACAGATGCTCCAGTGGCAATTTGGATAAAATTTCTGGTACAAAGTGTAGTTCTTGCTTCTATACTGATAAGGTACAGATCATCCCCACTACACAGTCGCTCTTTCTTTTTTATAGCATGGCCAGATTCTCAGTTCGAAGCTGCTGTTTTCCATTATGGATAACTAAGAGGTCACCAGTCTCATTGCTCTTCTTCCATCTACAACTCCTTGTCAAACCCTTCCTCCTATTTGCCTCCTGTATGTGCGCTCTCTACCTCCTTATTCTTTTTCAGATCTGATTTTTTTCATTGAAAAATTAAAAGGATATAATCTTCTCCCACTATTTTGTCTCCTATGACCTATCACCACCTCCTGCATTTCTGAGGTTGAAATTTCTGACCAGTTTCTGACCTAATCTTCCCAAACTTAAGCTACTAATTTTCCTGTCTGTTTATACTTCACTTTTTTTTCCTAACAATATTTTTATTCTCTTATTACAAAGAACCTAACACTGGCATAATCCATTCTCTCCTGGTATTCCTCACCTTCATACTCCTCAATGTCATTCTCTGAAATGCCTGTCCCTTTTCATTCTAGACCCTATCCTCTTCTTTCATGAGATACAGGGCACTGGAAAATGTTGCCCCAGTCTACAGTAACCTTTTCTTGACTACTTCTCAATCTCACTATTCAATTTTCATCCTCCTCCCTCTGCTGATTGATTTTAGTCATTAAATTCTTCCTCAAAAGCTTGCATTCAGCCATTTTGAACTGCCCAGCCAAAATGACCACCTCCTTGCAGTCTGACTAGAGGGTGGAATCTATTCTCACATCTCTAGATCAAATGTAAGACTCCTTAAGCCACTCCGTCATTGTTCCTTAACATTGCACTTTTCTCTGTCTTTTCTCAAATGCATAAGAAAATATGGTAGCTTACTTAACTTCCCCATCTCTAACAAGGCCAACTTGCTGTATTTAGTATTATTTTTATATATATATATATAATGTCATATATATTATATAAAGTATTAATATTGATTAACACTTTAAACTGCTTCAAAGATCCTGTTTCCTCACTTTGAGGATACTTTTCTTCTCCCTTTTCTTTCTTACCCTTCTCCATTACACCAAAATGAAAAGTTTTGTTTGCATGCTTAACAGTTTTTTGCTGTATCAATGTAATAATTAATGGAAGGCTAAGAAAGAGGTTAAAGAATTGTGACAAAAATAACCTGTAATGTGCCTATAGCATACCACACTGAAGAATGATAAATACAGGCCTGAGAACTTGTCTATTCCTGAAATGGTTGCTTAAACTTAGAATGCAAATACAGTAATGTAATACAGTAGCAGAAAGGAGCATAACCATTTCAGTGTCCTCTGTTGTCTAATGCACTGAAAGATGTTATTTTTATTTTATTCTGAGATCATTATTCTGAAAGTAAAATATTCAGAGCTAAGAGGGTTAAAAACAACAAACAACAAGACTTATAAAGCATGCATAATGCTAACCACTAGCTCTTAAGAATACAAGTAAATTTTTCTACAAGGCAAACTACATATCAGTGTGGGTAAATCTAGTCACCAGCAGCCTTTTCCTTGAAGATTAGTTAATCATTAACCATATACATTAAAGGAATACTTTTACATAATAGATTCTTCTCAGAACAAAATTACACATTTTTAATGTAAAATTACTTCAACCCAGAGTTAGGATGATGCAATTTATTTTACCATTTAGGGTAAGACACTACAGAAAGTTTGCAAATAGTGGCAAAAAGGGAAATAAGAAGACTAATAGCCTATGTACTTTTCTATCCAACTTCAGTAAATACTTTCTCTTTTCAGCATGCCTGGAACTTAACAGAAATATAGGCAGGGTATAGAGAATGTCACATGGCAGATACTAATTGTTACGATTAAGGTCTAACAAGTATGCTTCCCTGCTGTTCTGAGAATGTCTCTGACTTTTGATCCTGACATCTGTGTCTTACAAGAATTTCACTCGGCTCTGACATTCCTTCTGATGTTGATCCAGGAATTAATGGATTGTGAAAAAGCTGGCAGGATATCATTTAAAAAATAGAATTCTTGGTGTACAACTGATGAAAAGGTATCAGAATTCACATACTTTGTGTCTGATACCAATACACTGTGTCTATATGCATGCATTTGGTATGAAGCAATATCTCAAACCAGAGGACAGAAAATAAGATTTAGAAGGAAGCAAGAACTTCATGTTATACTCATTTGCAGTACTGCTATTGTAGGTCTTCAGCATGTTACAAGATGAAAATTATCAATGATTTTGACAAGTTCTGTGTAATGGAGATTCAATTGTTTAAAATCCCTACCAGCAAAATATATTATGATTAATTCCGATACAGTTTAAAACTTTCATAAGAACCTTTTCAGACAACAGCATTAAAGAAATCAATATATATTATGGAAGAAGTATCAGCAGAGCTGGCCATAAGCATGCTTACAATGTGACATACGTTGTGTGGTCACCATCATACCATTTCAGTTTGGACATGTATTTAAGCTGGTTTGTGCTACAATGGTTTCAGGTTTAAAGGACCTATGAGGAAAAAAACCCACAAACTTTAAAACATTTAATACCAAAAGTTAAACTGAGATTTTTTCTAGATGTATTTAAGACTGAAGAATTACATACAGAATTGAAATTTTACACATCAGAGAATATTGCCTTGTATTTCATGGTTCTGGATAATTACTAGATGCCAGTGGATAACTTAAACATAGCTTAGAGTCACTGACATTAATGTGTGACAGGCAGCATTACAGAACATATTTAGCAATTTTAAATGAAAAAGTAGAATGATATTTGAAAAAAACCCCATGAAAATAAAATTCAGGATTATCACAACAGGAAAGAAGCAGTACCCTCTTTAAAGTAAAGCCAAAAATGTTTTTCAGTATGAAATAAAAAGAAATGGAAGGAACTATAAAAATAAGGATTCAACAAGTTAAAAAGAAACTAAATTCAATTGTCAATTATTGTCAATTATAACTAGTTAAGAAATTAAGACTATATGCTTTAACCATCTCCTCAAGCAAGTCAACCAAATTTCAAATCAAACACTGACATCATTATTTATTGAGTTAAATTTCTGGCATTTGCAACTGTATTTCAGTGGTTTAGATATTTTAAAAAAATTTCTTAACATTCAAAGGAATAGGATATTTTGACCCAAGTCCAGACCCAAATGTTTTTAATAAACAAGTGTAACTAATAAAATTAATAGTAGAGACCACCTATAGTTATTTAGCCACTCATGCCCCATATATAAACATCGGAAGTACTTGTTTTAGGGAGCATGAAATTATCCAAAATAAGTAAGATATAATCAGACTCAATTTATGGGAAGCCAATTTATGTCTCAGATATTAGAAATCAATATGCAAAAAAAGCTTAGTGACTTGCAAGTTGCATGCCTCTTACCAGTGCTTATTCCAACTCTGCTGTTGTTCAGCTGCACAGAATTTACAAGATTCTAACAAGAATACCGGAATTCTAACAAGATGCAAATAAACGTCTTAAACATTTCTAACATTAATAGTACTCCTAGGGAATCCATTAATGTTTTGTTTAAAATATATTATTAAAGACACCATGTGATTACTGTTTTGTTTTAAGGGAAACATACATGCCCTTAAGCACTACTATTTTTATTACTTATGTTCAATGCTATTTAAATTTACTGTTCTAATTTTCCTCAAGAGTTCTAGAATTCATTTAACAAATAAAAGAGTAAACAGCACAGAGACGAGTAAATTAAACAATGAAAAGGCAAAAAAGTAAAGTGAATAGTTAAAGAGAAAAGGCTGGATCACATTTAAGATGGGAAAAACAAAAGGCAAAGCTTGTAAAATCTGAAAAAGTAAGGTAGGGGTGTGAAAGTGTGATGTGTGACAGGTGGGGTAAAATGAGACAGTTGGGAGGAAAGAAATAAAAATGAAGAGCACAAATTAGACAAGACATTCATTTTAAGCCCTTAACAGGCTGGATCTCATCGTTGTCATCAGACGGGAAATGTCAGAGCTGGCACATTTGGGTTTTTTATGCTTTTTACTTGTTTTAAAAAAAGTCTGTGTCTTACAATACATAAAAAGTCTATTTGCTTTAAAGAAAAACACATCTCAATTTGTTCCCGTTTTTTCTCCTACTCAATCTTTAACAAACTTCAATTCTATTATATTGGAAACTACAATAATTATAAGGTTTAATACTTCCATTATATTTTGAGTAATTTTATTTAATACCTGAATAGAAGTTGAATTCTTTAAAAATAACTAAACTTTGCACTTATAACTACAGGTAGATTTCTGGAGGAGGTGAGTATTGCATAAGATGACATGTAGTAAGTGCTATCTCACAAATGCAAACAAATCCTTACTGTAAAGTTCAGAATTTTTGAAGGTATGTAGATATTCTTTCAAAAAAAAATGAACAAAATTATTATGTCAAAAACAAGCTTTTAGATTTGTTTTCCAATTAATGGAAAGAACTTAAAGGTACATAGGTTTCTTTTAATATAGGCTTATTAAATAGCTGGAAAGGATATTTTGGACCTGAAAATAATGGCACTGTATAGAATATGTTAACAAACTTTTCTCAATATGACCATTTATTTAGTCTATGTTGTTCTGTCAAATAAAAAAATAATCCTTGTATACTGGAACATGGCAGAAAAGGCAAGTGTGGTAATTACAATGCACATATCCATAATTTGTTATTGTATTTCTTCTACATAATTGCAAGGTTGAATTCAAATGAAGAATACTGCCAGCACGAAAATGCATATAGTAACTCTAATTCTTATTAATTCAGTCTTTTTAGAATATGTTCTTTTTTTATTAACTGAAATGATCTTTTGAACTTTTTATTTTAAAAAGTTTATCTCAGAGTTATATATAAAACCAAAGTATTTCCATACTGAGGGAATGGACTTCTATGTCTTGTACAGTTTAGATCTTTATACTCTATACAAGGCATCCTACCATCTTAACTCTTCCATCATTTTTATCCATAAATTAACAAATAAGCAATGGGGTCTAAGATATTTAGAAAACATAAAAAAATATTCAGCTGGAAAAAAATGTACCTTTTCTTATAATTTATAATTCTCATTATTATCTTTATATGCTCTTAGTGAAAGCCAAATGGATGGAAAGTGGAAGCAAAAATTTTGGATTTTACACATGGAGGTAAATGATGACAGAAGAGCAAGGCAGAGAAGGATCAGTTAAGGGATTTAGAACAGACACAATGTGTCAAACTAACGGTACACCTACACCTATTTCCTATGGTGAATGGATGTTTAAGGAAAAAAAACCCAATCAAACAGATCAGGTACAGAGGGATGCCATCCAGTCTCTGATAGACAGGGATTTCCAGATCCAGGGGTTGAATTCAGACCATCAAGTTTAAAAGCCATTAGTAGATGTATCCACCATGAATATTTCTAATTTCTGTTCTCCTCTACTTGTAGTTTAAATAAATGTATTGTCAATCACAGGTCTTTACTTTGGGCCATTTCCACATTCCATGAGAACACCTAGCAAATAAAGCTTCCTCAAGCTTTATCAGCTTCAGTCTACTTCCATAAAGAACTGATGCCATCATTCTGCAAATCTTTTCATGTGTGCTTATCTTGAAAGTTTCTAAACATGGACAGGAACTTCAGTTATTAAACTTGTCTTGAAAGCATATTAAATTAATGGTTTGCATTCAAAGAAAAAAGTAACATAAATAAGCAAATCTATTACACTTGGAACCTTTTACTCTCTTATTACATCAAAAAAGGCAATAGAATTTAAATAAAGAAAACATTAAGCCCTCTGCAGTACTATACTTCTGGATTATATAATTTCTATAGATACACATGTATTATCTCATTTTGCTTTCTCTGCAAACTAATTCAAATAGCCGCTGTGTTATACTAGATTTCATAATTTTAAACCATTATACACCCCATTCTCTTGTATCTCAACATGTTTCCATTTTTATTTAACCTCTCTTCAGATTACACAAGGTAGACGTGTTGTCATTCTCATTCAGCAGGAAGAGTACTATGGCTTGCCCAAGGTCAAAAAGGAAGCTCATGTCATAAGAAATCAACTAATCCCACTCAATTTTCCCAAATCATAAGCTGAAGGCCTTAACGTTAAAATGCAGTGTGGGCCACCTTTGTTTAAAATTCTTGTAATACTATAACCATTGTGGTGTCTTAATTATACCCTTTGCTACAGTCATCCTCTTCTTTCCTCCCTATGCCTTCCTCATCTTGCCTTGCATCTAGAATCCTTTCACAACTCAGTAGTACCCTCAGCAGCCAGCAAAAAGTGTTCAAGAATTGTCACAATCAGAAATGCATGAATTTATGTACTCTGTCCACTGCTCTTTGCTGCCAACTCTTTTCTCCCTGTTCACAGAAAAGTAATAGGCAAAGCGCTGTTTTCTGTAGGGTTTAGTTCTCCATCTAGCAAGTGTCTGGCCTGAGGAGGGCTGGAGGATCTGCTGTATTCTGGCTGACTGATGCACAAATAAGGTTATTTTTACAGGTGCAATTTACAGGCCAGCTATGTCTTAGTCTACAAAATTACAAGGTAGAAGGTGTTATATAGCCTCTTTCTTAAGATGTCAGGTAACAAAACTACCAAGGAATTTCAGTACTTAGCTAAAAGAAGTTATAAATTTTAGAAAGATATCAAAACTAAATGAAAGCTTTTGACTGATAAACGAAGAACACGTTGGCAACTTTTTTCAAGGGTTAATTATCTGTGCAGTTAAAAATGTGCTCTTATTTTCTATTTGACTTTATCTGGCTTCATCATGCACTTTTATGCCTTTGCCTGCTACATTACAGAATATTCCACTGTGAGATACTTTATCTTTGAAATTATTTGTGTATTCTTGACTTTTTATTTTTTTTTATAGTGTACTAACTGAAACTCTCCTGGCATTTTTTAAGAAAAACAAAACAAAACAAAACCCAACCAAACAAAAAAAACCAAACTGAGGGCAAATCTGGAGAACAGGGCCTTAGAACTGCTGAATATACATAAAAAGCAATGGACTTTGAAGACTTTCAGCACATGTACAAATCAAGTCTATTTAAAAAATGGAGATAGATGACAATATAAAGTATATTTGAAACATCTAGAAATGCCATAGCCAAAGATACTGTAGGACTCTCAACTGAGAAGCAGTAGCTACAAGACACAGTCTCTACTGATAGAGCAAAACTCAGGTCCATGAGCCTCACATTAACTGAAAACTGGGAAATTCTTGCATCTGGGTCAGACAGCAAAATAGTGGAAGAATCATCTCTAATCACAGTAATCAAAATAGCAATTTTTTTTTCAAGTCCAGCTCTACAACGCCTTGAGATTTTAGTATAATATCTGGAGTCATTGCATGGGATCCTTTCAAATGAAAAAGTCAGACCTACAGTATAAATGGCTGGGATGCCTGTGATGGGCCAGCTCTTGTCCAAGTCCCTTTGGAAAAACATCAGCTGTTTTTCATCTGATGAAGCAATTGGTTTCCTTTACCTTATCTGTAAGAAGCTGGAGTATGTTTGGATACATTTAATACTAAACTGCAAGGGTGCTCCTACCTGCTCTTTGACTAACACCAACTCCTTCTTTTGCCTACCATAAAGTGGAGTCACAGTCCAAGAAGCACATGGAGGAAATGCTCCAAAAATGAGAGACTGTGATCATTACTGATTCTTGTTCACTCAGCATGGCATGACCAAAAATATAAACACTTTTTCACTTATTTCTTCTTTCTGGTTTGGTATCTCCAACATTATATCTACACAACCCAGAGAAACAGGGTCTTACTGTAACTACCTAGTAAGGGTGCCCTGTAGCTAGGTCGTTTGCTGTCCACTGTGTGTGCAGCCTTCTGCGCTTTAAGTGGGGAAGAAGAATAGACAAAGTGCAGGGAGTTCTAAAACCCATGTTGCAATGGTCCCTAGGGAACCACTGCCAGCTGGCATAGGTTAAAGCAACGCAGAGGCCTGGGGCTACGTGGAAAATCAAAGAGCTATAACCATCTCCCTGACAGCCCCACAGTGTAAACTAGATACACAGAAGAATCCAGGTCTTTTTATACATGAGGGAGAAGATCAGTGAAAGATTTTATCTGTCAATACATTGAACAAGGTAAAAGCCATACCAAAAGGTGAAAATGGTATAATAGACATTTGACTGACATCTCTGAGATGATCTGATGCATGCAATAAAAGAAGCTTGCATAGGCTCTCAAAACCTTGTTTCTCAGCAGATTTGTATGATTCAGAGAATCTAGTGGATTGAATGATTCCTAGCCAGGCACACATTAATGATTTACTTTGCCTGGAGACAGAAGGGAGTAGAACTTTTCAAACTTCACCACCATTTGTTATCCAGCATTTACTGCATTCACGGAGAGTGTAAATGCACAGTGCTTTATAATTAATTAATACTACTTGGCCTTGAACTAACAACAAGATGAGGATCTAAACTTCCCACAGCACCTTATAAAACCAATGCATATGATTAGAACTGGAAACTCGCAGATGCTACTAAGTGCCTTTTCCCAGGCATTCAAAGTGGAAGCCAAGATAAAGATTGTAAAGCTAAACCAGGACAAGAAACATATAGACCAGCACTTACTGAATATGATCACTGAGTTGAAGGATCATCTGTTACCATGCCATATTCCTGAATAACAGAGTGCTACTACCTTTCAGTGTGTCTCCTTGTCAGATGTTTACTGCTCCAGTAAAAAACCTCATTCTCCCCATCTATTCTACTCAGCCACGTTTATGGGACTGTCATCTATAAATGTATTTAATTTCTCTATACCTTTCCGTCATTCTGTTGCTGTGGTAAGACTGAGCACATGCAAGATGTGTCATGTTCAGGTGTGCCCTTCACCTTTTTTAGTTATTGTTGGTCAGTCATGAGAAATACAGACCATGAGTACCTCTATTCTTAGCTGTGGCTGAGGAGCTTTTAACAGAGCTTTGAGGAACACAGAAGGAACATGCAATGTTCCTTCTCTTGAGGCGGCTAATTCTGCTGGTCTGCTCAGTTCTGTTAGTGCAAAGTGATGGCAATTCTTTACTTTTCCATCTATAGACTGCTGCAGTGTCATCATGACTACCAAACAGAACATGCTCTCTGCCTCCCATACCTTTCTTTGGTTACTCTGAGTTTTACAAGTAGCGCTCAGGTACAACCAGAATTTAACTTCTAGGAGCAAAATAGTTTGCATATTAAGAAACCAATTTAACACATTTAAATTATTTTCAGAACAGAAGAAAATGAGTAAAGGATCTTTATGAAAATTGCTGTCAAATGTAGTTAGAATGTACTTAAGAATAAATACATATGTGAATAAAACATTACGAGTATTATAAAAATCCATTGACATTCTTATTAATATCAAAATACCATAATTTGGAATTAAATTTAAGATTTAAATTACTTGCACTAATGAATAACAAAATACGTACTAACAAATTATTGGAATGATCACGTCATTGAAGGGTTAATGGCTCCAGTTATGGTAGAAATTTAAATATCATGGGGAGGCACCTCCTGACCCAGCCATCACTGAGAATTATGCAGATTCAAATGGGAGCCACACAGGCTTTGATTTCCCCCAAGGATTGATGAACAAGTACAAAATAATAGAAAGTGACAGGAAGCAGATGACTGAGGTCTAATTTAATGTCATTCTAAAAGACAATATACCTTAAATTGGCCTTAGGAAAATTATGGGTTACAAATGAGAGAACAGAAACATGCACTTTTTCATTTTAGTTCACTAATTTAAAAAGTAATCCTTTGAACAAATGAACAGTGAAACAATAGTCATTTGGCAATGCAAAATTGCCAAACTTAAGTAGGCGTACTTTGTTTGCATAATTTGCAATTTATTGGAAAAGGCTGTAATCTTAAAATGAAAACCCTATTAAACAAAATAATGAAATGATCTGAAGGATTTTATGCAAATATTAATTTGAGATTGTTATGAAGACAAAGAATTAATAGTTCTTAAATAGTATGATAAAATGCAATGAGGATATGCTTAGGAAAAGTTTGCCATTTTAGTAAAGGATTAGCTACACATGCACTTACCTAGAAATAAAAAAAAATCTATGCTGAAAAGGTTTTTCTAAGAATAAAGTTAGAACATTCTACTACTTTTAATTAGTAAGGACCAGAAATGGCCTTCTACATGCCAAAGTTAAGCATAAAACATAATCTAATCCAAATCTCCCAGTTTTCAGTACATGCTTATGTAACATGAAGTTACATCACTTCACATTACAGAAGTTATAAGTATCAACATTTGGATAATATGAAACAATTCCATTTTATACCATAAGTATTTGAGACATATCTGTATAGAAACAGCACTTGTGGGTTTTTTTACTTCAGAAATTATGCTATTTATCCTGCATAATTTTTTTTCAGTTCTTTAACATCAATGAATATAGGTATCCCAAATCAGGTACTTGCTCAATAATTGTCTTAAATTCACAACCGATTTTTTCTCAGCTAGTATTTAAACATAGGAAATTACTTTTGATAAACAAGCATTCAAAACAGATTTATATAGCATCAAATCAAAAATCTAACAGTCACATATAAGGCTTTCGAAAAGCTTACTGTAATACATTACAGCGTCATCAGAAAAGATATGAAGATTTTCTCTAAAAATTGGAGGCTTCTCAATTCATTTTTAAAAAGGGGGAAATAGCTGCTTTTAAAGCATGTACAAATATCCTATCTCACAAAGAAGGATCACAGACTCCCTATTATGATTAACACAGGAAAAAGAAAAGTGCATTGCACAAGTACTCCATCTGCAACTTAATCACATGGTAGACCTGGAGGCATCTCAACAGTGCTAACAGAACTGCCTCAGGAATCTACAGGGCAGCCAGATGCCAGCCCTGGAAAAATATGTAATATTGCATGATATCTGCAGCTTGTGACTGGCATTCAAAGAGAAGCCATAAGACTGGTCCAATGTTTAGGGCTGAACAAAAGCCTGATACTTGCATATATTTTCATTATGTGTAGTGAGATTTTTTCTTTAAGGATAAATTAACCAGTGCTGATAAAAAGTGTGTACCCCCAAAAGTGTTCTGAGAAAGAGCTATATATAACCCTATCCAGGCAGAAAATATATATTGTAAAATTCAACTAGATTATGTTACCAGTAAATTAAATGTGAATTTGCATTTTTAAAATGATATGCGAAAAGAAGCTTTTAAGCAAATTTCTCCCCTTAGAAGAATACTGCACGTTTTACAAACTAAGCACAGCAATAATATATCTGTAAGATCAACAGAAGTAATTATTTCCTAAAAAAATCTATGTTTTATATAAGTGGTAAATATGCTTTTTTAAAATTAATTAGGCTGGAATCATCTTTATTTACACCTTTCCTTAAAAGATGGCAGGTTTCCTACAAACAAAAACTTATGTAATTTAGAAACAATGTAAATGCTATTGCCATTGGAAAATAGTCCCTTGATTGTTATATTTTCTGACATCAGGTTGTTTTCCTGCATGTAATGTCCATTGTTCAGTGACATTTGCAGTAATCTTCAAAACTAAATTTTAGTTTATATGACATAAGAAAAATATAATTTTATTTAAAGAAAACACAGAGAAAGAGGGGGAGGGAAGACAAAATTTGATATTAAATATAGTAACATATGTTAGGCAAATGGTCTAACAAATCTGAAAGAGTTAAAACTTCAACACACAGCTTTTACAGACCTCATTCACTGAAGGTTTTCAGGGCATCTAACTTACTGTATATTGTCCAAGCCCTTCACCTGGATGAAGTGTTGACTAAGACCCAGGAGAACCAATCTGCCCAAGGGACTGGTGCTAACTAAGCAACAGAATACCTGATGGAGACTTTGATCATATGACAAAATTTCTCACAAAGAAGTCGCCTAAGAAAAGGGAGTTGGAAGCTTTTTTCAATGGCATCTTCCTAACCAGATCATTAGGCTTGAGAATCTCCATTGCCATTTGTGGTGGAACATCATAGTTGGAGTCTGTTCCTATTCATAGCCAAGGCCCAGAAGAACCTATTCTCAATTTGAAACAGCTTCCTAACTGTCTTTAACCATATGCCTGGTTCTGCATACCAGATTTATCATGAAAATAGTATTTATTTGCATTACAAACATTTTTATGTCTAATGTAACACCTATTTTAGATAAGACTACAACTGCAAAATTAACTTCAATGATCACAGAGAAAACAGAGTACAGAGAAAACAGAGCACCTGATATCTACTGTAATTTCAAAGGAAGAACCTATGTGTTTTAAGGTTTGGTGCAAGGTGATATCAATACTACAACTACTACCTCCTGTGTTTTACATAAAGCTGCAGAGATTGCCTATCAGTCTAGGATAAAAAAAGATGTGGGCACTAGTTTAATTTCCTTGTTTCACTCACAAATGCAGAGAAGGGTTCCCATAATCAATATAAGCCTTGTCAGATGTACATAGGAATTTCTCTGCTATGCAATTTTCTGTTTCTCAGAGGAGAATGGCATTCTGAAACACCCATGTTCAATGCTAATAAGATACACAACACACATTCACTTGGAAGAATGAATGAATTGTAAGCCAACAGACTGCAAACCAGAAACAATTTAGTTGGTATGACCAAAATATATAACCAGAAGATTGCCTAAATTAATCAATGCTTTTTATAGCATTAACAAACTGTCTGTCTGTTTATAGACATATCAGCACCCTATGAAGAAGGAAAACTGTTTAGGTCTTCTATCTCAATGCTAAAAAAAGGGACAAAAATTGGGAGAACAGATAGTTGCAACTACCAACACCATGAGTACAGAAGCAATCTATTAAACTAACTCTGTCCTCTAAACAAGTAGTTAACAAGATATATCTTTCAGTTTTTCACTCTTCTGCTGAGCATGACTACTTGCATACTTAATTTCCTATCAGTTGGAATTTCAACAAAACAGAATATTATCATTCCCTCAATTATAACTTGAATACCATATGTACAATATAACCATATTTGCCAAGTTAAATTGAACAAAAACACGCCACAAAATAAAACAAAACTATTCCAGAAAGTAAAAAGATAATTTTTTGTAAGTAAATTCAGGAGAAAACATAGGTTTGGCAAAGGACAAGGAATCAAGTTATAAAGAATGAAGAACAACTGAGTATAATTTTATTCTGGGTTTTTGAAAGATCTAGACATGAAAGCCTGACCATATTATCACACAGACTCTTTCAAATAGATCTATAATCATTAAAGGATATTTGTTAATATATAGATGATATTTCATAAATATAACTTTATTGGTAATAGTTATTATAACAATAAATAGCTTATGCAGATTTTCAAAGGAGAGCCCCATCATCTTCAGTCTTCCAGAACTCATTCATTCAAAAAATTCATATACTCTAATATCTGCTCACATTTTACCAGCTAACATGACTATTAAGAATTGGAAAATGAGAAAAGAGGTTTTTATTATTTTCAAATTTAGTTTTAATGATCAGAGGAATAGATAACATTGTAGAAGACATTAATTGGAAAGGTTAAGTAGTTATTGAAAGAACTACTGAAACCCCATGTGACTATAAAAATGGGTGTGATCTGTAAAAATCCCAAAGTGGTTGATACTAATGGAACAAGCCTAATAACAAAAACCTGATGTATTAACACAGAATGTGAAACCCTACATTACAGAGGTAGCAAACACAGTGGAAGATTATGAGTGGAATACAAGTATTGAAAGGCATGAGTTTTTCAGAAAATACAGAAGAATAAATGTAGTAAGGTAGCACTGTACATTAATGATGAAATATGGTCTGACCGAGAAGTAAAACTCAAGATATTTAATACATTGAGGACAATAAAATAATCTTCATTTTAGAATTTTGAATCAACTGCTGTGTATAGTCAAATACCCAATAACAAATATTTTTAAAAGATTTTTTTATGGCAGAAAGGCCATCAGATGAATAGAGAATAGTGAGTATAAATTATGCTTAAAAGAGAAAAAAAATCCATGAAACTAGAAAGCATCCTAACAAGCCATGAAATAGTTTGAAATAATGTGCACCTTTTTCTTACGTTCTAGTAAGAACCAAGACATATGCAGATAAGGAATAGTATCATGGTTAGAGCAATGAAGAGCATCTCACAAAAGGGGAAGCAAGAAGGATTTGGTTTAGTCTAGCAAAAAAAAAGGCTGAAAAGAGATATGACTGCTGTTTAAAAATATATGGAGAGGAGGTAAAGAGCAAAGAACATGAAGAGCTTTTCAGAGAAACTCTATTAAAACAGTAAAAAATGGATATCAGAGAGACATGAAAACTTTGAGAATGGAAATTAGAAGAAAGCTTCTAATCATTGCAGCACTAAAGCTCTGAGAGAGCCTTATGATAGCAAAACTGAGAGTAGAAACCACAATATTTTTTTTATGTAGAATTTGATCTGGTAAATTTAAGTGTTGTATGATATGGCTCCTGGTTGTAGCACAAGACTGACTCTGACATCCTCTTCAGTTCTACTTTTTTAAAGCCTCAATTCAATCTGGACTTTTAATAAGGGCCTCTGGCAGACAAGTACAATAGTGATTCTAGTTTTTACTTCCTTGCAGTTATTTGGAAGACTTAAAGTCACATTTCTCAATTATCAAAAAAAGTTTTTGTCAATTATCTCAGCTAGCAGCAACACTAAAGGCCTGTTTCCTTGTTTTACTGACTTCGTAACTGTATTTTCTGCATCTTGGGAGATACATGATTAACCATAAACCATTCAACAGACACTTGGTTGTCTACATAAAACTTGTTTCCAGAAAAGTCTGTGCTATATTCAATCTTGGCAAGACAAAACCAAGTTAATGCAGGTTTTAACATGTTCATTGTGAATTATCCAAATTCTTTAACTTTTTTAGTGAGATAAGTTCAATTGCCTCCTTTCACAGAACCTGAAAAATTAGTCCTTAGACCAAGTTCTGCACCTTTTAAAGAGTGAATAGTTACATCAGGGCTTCAAGAACATTTTTCCTTCCATACGTCACTGAAGACTGGGAGAAGCAGCTCAAAAAAATTGGTTTTTTTCCTAACCGATCACTTTAATGTATTATAACTTAATCTATAAACATTTAATTGATATTCAAGTAATAATAATATGTAAATAATAAATAAATATTTAATAATCCAAACAGCAAGAACAAAATGTCATACTTTCCAGTGTTATACATATAAACAAAATTTAGTAAATTAGTGATGTACGTGCTTAACCAAAGTGACTAATTACACTACTAAATTTAAACTACCTAGTCTTACCAGTAGAGTTCCATTGCTGTACTTCACTGACAACATTTTTTAAAATTCTTTGGTAATTCACAATTGACTGTTATCTTGTCAGCAATTTATTCTTCTTTTGATAAGCACATTTTGACAAGTTTTCCAAAAAATCTGCTGCTTTCAAGCAGCTGGTCAGTACAAGGCTTACTTGACTTTCTCAGTGAGCCAAGAGGCAGTTAAAAAATGTGGGAAGAGAATAAGAAGAAACATTATCTTTTTCTGCTGCAGTTTCAGTAGATAGAATTAATGTAATATTTTTTATTTGCCAGCATATTGACTTATATTGATGATTCTGTAACTAGGTAAAGTTAGTTCTTTTATATCTGGACAACTGGTCCCAGATAGTAATATATAGATTGCAGTATATTTTCACCTGTGATTTTCCATATTAGACAAAGAGCACAATGCTATAACACAATTACATAATCCAAACTATACATAAAAACAGACTTCAAAAATGAACTAACTTCAATCAATCTCCAAAATTTAATTTCCATCTAAGCTTTCCAACTGCACTTCTTAGGTGAGTAATCACATGCATTAAAACAGATGTCAAGTAGGTGTTTTCATTGATCTAGTGTAGCTGAATGCATAATTTACGTCCTAAACATGGTTGTCTGAATTGCACATTAATTAAATGTTAAAACAGTCAATGTGAATGTCCATTGTTGTTAGCTTCCCCCTGTATTTCTTCCTCGCCCCCATAAAGTATCCATTCAATTTCTATATTAAAACTAAAATTTTACACAATATAAACAGTTATACACTTTGAGGACCATTTTTTCCTTCTTTACATACCATTTCTTCCTTCTACATAGTCTTCTCCCTTCTGACACCAGAGATGTCAGGATCTGTAAGTAAGATTGAATGTAAAAATGCGGAGGTACATAAATTTTAGGACATAGATGCCCTGGTTAAACTATTGTTAACAGCTCAGTCTGGGAAGCAGGGTAAAACACGGCATGCTTTTGATCTTACCCAATACATCCATATCACCTCTTGCAGTACACCTATGTTTGGGGCTACCTGAACAAACAAGGACTGCCAGAATTCTGGTAACTGACGCAATTCACCTTTCCTTCTAGCAGGCAACACCAGGACTCTGCTAAAAGTGATCCTGTGGAGATGTGACATAGTCATAACAGAGAAACAGTACACAGTCAACCATTCTGCCCTAGGAAAAGTGTATATTTGGGTCTCTCCCAACGGGCACAGCAAGCTGAAATTCTTCCACTCCTCTTCTGAACTGCTTTTACAATCACATCAGGCTGTCCTAAGAAGAAAGTTTGCTTCTGCACCAGTGAATAGCTGGCAACTTTGACTAAGAGGCCAACTCAGGCTTGCAATCGATATATAGAATTACAGATATATAATACCCATATACTCTGCTAGTTAGCCCAATGGAACTTCACTTTTACTTTGAACAACCACTGTCTTTAAGACTCCAGGGCATAAACTGGGAAAAAAATCCCACTTACCTAGAAATTATGTGAAATGATTTTTTGTATACAAGACACTAGAGTGTGACAACTTGATAGATGGCACAGAACTCAGATGACTTAGCTGTATGAAAGAGAGCTGTGGTGGCTCAGGGAAAAAATTCACAATGAGGAATATTGGCAAGTGGTTTCTTTGTTACAGTAGTAGAGAAAGATTCACAATAATAGTGAATCATCATTGGTACAGGCTGCGACACATTCTTGTCTCACATAGTTGCATGCCTGAGCCTGAACTGTGAGATCTCTTCAGAAGTCCAATAAGGTAGAATTCATATTTTGATTGCTGAAAGAACATATGAAAAGAATACAGGACTGATGACCTGTTAGCTGCCACAGAGTAAAGTGAAACTTACAGAAACAGTCAGATAATGAACTTCTCAAGCCACTGAAATAGATATGTATACTGAAATTTTAAAAGGTGTGTCTGTGCAGAAGATAATCTGCAGAGAAGATCAAGCTGGAAAAGAAACACAGGTTGGTGAGTACACCCGAATGGTGCCAGGATAGAGATACTTATCACTAGTTCTGGACAAAAGACTGCAGCTCATAAATCAGATCTGAACACAACAGGGCTGCAGCACTCTCAGATGGGACAACAGAACTCTCTAATGTTCTGGATGCTCTTAAGAAAACGCTTGGTTAAGTCAGCACAGTCTGGCAGTCTAGCACTTAACTATTTTCAGATGTACAAAGTTAAGGAAGGTATTGCTCTATTTCTTAATGTAAGGGTTAAGACAAAAATTGTTCAGCAATACAAAGGGAAAGATGGATCTAGCACCATTTGTTAGAGAAGAAAGTTTAGAAATAATTTATTTTAATGTCCTCAAAACCTGCAAGTCACTGTAAATTGAGAAGACAGTTTTGATTTACATCCCTAATTTATTCAAAATAAAACTGATTCAGTTTAATTTTTAAATGGTAATATTTGTTTTGTTAATAGTGAATTTAAGTAATTAATCAAGATTCAAAATGATAAATGCAGCAGATTATTAAAAAAGAAAAAGAACGGAAACAAGTTTAAAAGATCTTTGGAAAAATGGACAAATTTTGAAGTATAGAATAGCAGGCTTTTAAATTTTAATAAAATTATGGTGTAAGGTAGAGGAAACTACATTTGTGTGATATATAATAAATCTAGTGTATGCACTATAAACAGGTCTGGTCTTTTGGGATCTTTTAAGCATTACAGAAAAAAATTAAAATTAATTTATGGAAATAAAACTGTAACATGAAACAAGCATCTTTCAGAAATGCACAACTTCATAATGTTTCATTTTTACAGACTTATGGTACTCATGTTAAAACTTAAGTAGGTAAAGTTTATGCAATGTGTTTGAAGAACCCACACTGAATATTTCAGGACTCAATTATTTAGAATAATTGAAAAGACAAACCAGATTGGTATATGCAAATCAAATGAAAAAGAGAGAAATAAAGCAAATAAAATTTTCAATTTCGTCTTTTGGGTCTTTTTTCTTACATTCAGCTTTTGAGCCAGTAAATAATTACCTTTGAGAGGTTCTAACAATTAAAGAATAACATTGATTAATTAGGAAAGAAAGTGAAGAATACTAATCAATCCTAAAGACAGTTTTTCTTCTCCCACCTCAAGCCTTTTCGTCACCCACAAACAATGTGTTTTCTACACTGTTCAGATTCTTTTAAAAAACATTCATATTCTTGTCCATTCACACAAAACTCTCTTGGTGAGCATTGTTTTGGGAGGAGTGGGTGGTAGGCAGGGGGCACAGGATGTTGAGAGAACAGATAGGATGTCAGGTGAAGATGGAATGCTGTGCCCTCTCTAACCAGCTGAAGACTCTGCATGATTGTTTTCTTACAAATAATACCTGTGGGTGTTGAAACAGTTCAGGGAATCTATCAAACATACCCTTTCACTTTGCTGTTGTAACTCTATAAAATTTATTCTCATTTCAAAAGAATCTTTGCAATAATACCTGTAGGTGGTTGAGTAATTTAGAGAAAATCTGTCAAACCTACTTCCACTGACTTTAGCAATAGAATTCTGTAATTACTTTCAAAGTTGTAAAATGCAATGATTTATTTTCAGTATATTCAGAAAGTTCTAAATTGAGCTTTTATTTTTTATTTTAACAACTTTTGATAAGCTTAGTGGAAGAACTAACTCAAAGAGTAGATCTAATAATTGTGCAGCATTTCATTTAACTCACAATAAGGAAAAAAAGTCAGCGCTGAATTTAGGAAACAGATAGGACACTACTGCAAGTATAGTCCCATCTTCATGCAGAGAGATAGTCCACATTTAGCTGTCTCCTTACATAACGCTAAGATGATAGATCTGATACTAACCTTGATTCAGTCTTTTCCATGTAAAACTACATGGGTTCACAGAGAATTTATGAACAATATAACTGAAGACCTCTTTCTCCTCCTCAACAATATATTTAATATTTCTTAATTCAGAATAATAGAACAAAACTGAAAACTCAGAAATTTATTGTAAGCCTAGTTATACTAGAAGAATCTCTTAGTGTCCCCAGACTCAGGCACACATTCAAATTACTTTGTTTGACAACCTACCCTTTGTCAACTGAGCTAATTGAGTGTACATTTATTCACTTTTAGTCCATGGCAAATGTGATGTAATTTGACCTTGCACAATCCCTAAAGAAAGAAAGGTAGTCCAAGATGAACTGAAACAAAAAAAAATCTCAGTGTGCATAAAGACAGATAAAATACAGGAATTTAGTCATTTGTCTGACAAATCCTTAGAACCTGGTTCCAGATGATCCAAATTATTTTTTATGCCATCGAAGTCAAAGATAGTATGTCTCAAGTCTTCTGTGTCTATGAATTCTAAATGCTCAAAAAAAAGTCAAATTCATAGTTCTGTGCAGAGATGCATTTCATTCAAATAAGTATGGGCATCATTTTGTGGTAATCCAATTACAAGACTGGTAACAAAATGGAAAATAACAAATTCCTTTTCCCTTTTCCTCCCTGTCATCACCAAAGAATCCATGTCCCATTTGGATTCAACTGATTATGCAGGAGGCACCTAAGCACATCACATCTTCAAATGGTGAACTGGTTTGTGGCCAGTGAGGCTTAATCAAATATGAGTGGCAAATGCATTGGACAAAGATGTTGGACCCTGCTATAATTAAAACTTCATTAGTCCCAAATGTTCGCTTAATTTCTAATTTGCAAAAGAATATCATCCCCCATCTGTGGTCTACATTTTCACTAATACGTAGTTTTTTAGCGTGAACCATATGTCTCTAGCAAACACTAATGTTCAAACGGGGAGAAGGAAAAAATAATGCAAGTTCATCGTGAAAAACAATCCAGAAATGACATTTTTAAAGTATTCATTTAACTCCTTCCCACAATTTCAGACAGATTTCCACCATTTACTCTTACCCATATATTCTCTGCGCAGAAGAAATTCTCAATTAAATTACAGTGATAAAGTCCAGGACAGTGTTAGGAAACTACCTCATCAGAGCAAGAGCTACCTCATCAGATACATGAAACATGAGTACCGTAGTCACTCTAGTTGCAATAATGCTCTGATACTCAAAAGAGAAACTGTTTATAAATCACATACTGAAGCAGAAGGAAAACCAGAAGCAATACCATTCTTGCTGCTTATAAAAAGGAAAAGATCTAATAATTCATCCTCTTAATAAACATGCTATATCTGTGCAACTAGTCACATTAGCCTTTTCTATACAAAGAAGTTTTTAATCACCCAGTTCTCAGTAATCTCAACCACTTATCCTTTTTAACTAAGTAAAACACCACTAGATTGCTGAACTCAACAAGCCCATCCTTCATGCTTGCTAGACAGAACTGTTGGTCCCACATCTTTTGAAAATACATTTCAGAAGAATTTAGGATTTCCAAGAATTTCCCCAGGAAGTAAAACTCTCCCTAGATCTAAATTAAGTTTTATTGATTTGAAATGCAATATGGCATATAGCAGAAACTCTTTATATGTTGTATCAATCAGGTGCCATCCATTTTAAAAGGAGAAAAAAAACTATTTAACATATCAAAATAATTTTCTTACAAGACAAATAGCTCAGATACAATTCCCCTGCAATATCTGGTTATGAAAAATCAGCAGGAGCCATTTATGGTCTCATAATACATAAATCAACTGAAAGAACACTTGGTCAGAATCTGAAACATCACAACATTAACTCACTGTGATTACAAAGCTTCCGTTATCCCCCTTACAGGTGTCAAATCATTGTAATGTTATATTTTTTGTTAGTAGCTGGCAACAACCGAATCTATTTAGATGATAATTGTTTCTTAGATGCATTTAAATGTTGGTTTGGGGGGGTGGGGGGAATCATGGTTTTACATATTACCAAATGAAAAAGCAGAAGAATACTAAAAATTATCTTACTTTTCCTGTCCTAAACAATTTTGTGACAAGGCAAATGAACTACTGCATATAGATAGACATACATGCCACTAAGTGATGGAAATAAACAGGGCTTTGAAATATCAATGTTTATTTTTTCACTAGAGCCTTTACTTTCAGAATAATTACCTATGCACAAACTCTAGATGGCAACATTGCACTTACTGTATTACTAAAACAAAATGTCACACTAAGTCCCTACATATCCTCTTTATCAACATTTTATGTGCCACAGATCTATAGCCTCTTATTATAAGTGTAATGAAGCAGAAGTTATTGAAGCATTTTATTGATTGCTCAGATCACAAGTTTACTGTCATACTGAATTGGCACCTTACTTGCTGAAGCAAACTGCTGACACCTTTTTAAAAAAGTGACAACTACATCTATTTCATGACCAGAAATCCATTTTCATCTCTATCAAGACAAGAATGCAATTTTCACTTCATTTAACTGATGTTAGGCCTGCTCAAGGCATGACACTTAGAAAAAGACACAAGTTTAAGGTTCTTAAAATACTTCTGGTAACTAGAATGCAGCTCAGTTGTGGGAAAAATTTCAACCATCACTCAAATCTATAAACAATACAACATTCTAAGAATCACTTATCTGAACTATCAAGAGGGCAGTTTTCTCTTTCAATTTCAAAATTACTGAAACACTATTATTATATTCTTTTAATAAGAAGCTATGCTGAAATATTACAGTTTTCATATGGAATCTTGCTCTACACAAAGTTCAATTTAACATGGGATTATTTCTTGAGTGGTCCCTACACAGGTCAAACAGACAAAAAAATCTATTTTTCTGCAACCTATAAGGAAGGACATAAAGATACTTAACACCTCTTCAACAGTGTGAGTCAATGTAATAAAATTAGAAAAACAGAAGCTGCAAGGAAGAGGAAACAAATATTTAAGTCTAAAAAAAGGGGAGGGGGGGGGTACTGAACAGAGACTGTGATACTCAAGTTATTTTAAGAATACACTTCCAAAAACCATAAAAACACAAATGCAAGTTGGGTTGAACTGGAAACCAAGTTAAGCATTTTGGTGAATTTCTTCCTTTTCTTCAAATAATATCTAATAATTATTATGCCAACTTTACCACAATATAATCTAATTTTCTGAAAACAGCATTATAAACAGGGTAAGTGTTCTTTGGTATCATTTTCTGATAATTCAATGTACTAGGATGGATATAAAAATGATAGGAATAACATACTGACTAAAAAAATACTTGATAGAAATGTATCATTTTGTTCATTTCTGCCAGACAAAACCCCTGCAAAATGGTTATACATAGCAGCTAGTTTATATTTTATTTGTAAGGGGAAAAAAAACCCCAGAAGAGTAATTAGAAATCTTACTACACAATGTAATTACTGAAATCTAGGAAAACCGACTGAGTAGTAATGGCCAATGTGTTTCTTATAAAGTACAAAAAGGAAAAGTTATGGAGAAAAGCTTTTGTTTGAATATTGCAGATGTATTCAACCCCCAGTACTTAAGTCAGCAGTTTCAAGAAAACAATGTGAGAAAATAGAAGAAATATAGTCTTTATTTAATCTTTGTTCTGGTATTTGCAATATTTATTTTTTTTTTAAGTTAGTAATATTTTTATGGATCTGCGTAGCAAAATGAGGAAAACTTTATGAATTATGATGTTTATGGATGTAGCTTAGAATAATAACAGCAAAACTGTGGGATATATAGTTTTGAAATAGTACATTTAAGCTTGTGTTCCCATAGCTGAAAGGG
The DNA here is from genome assembly GCF_964188355.1 of Buteo buteo. Classification (NCBI taxonomy): domain Eukaryota; kingdom Metazoa; phylum Chordata; class Aves; order Accipitriformes; family Accipitridae; genus Buteo; species Buteo buteo. The sequence goes on along the minus strand of NC_134186.1, from coordinate 23,088,891 downwards.
CAAATAGTAGAACCAGTCAATAATTTTATTCTCTCCTGTTTTGTGGGTATTTTGCATACTAGCTCCATTACTTTAATGTAATGTAATATGCTGTGCCTCAAATGATTAATTACTATTACTGTAAGTTCTGCTAGATCAAGCTAATGAACATTCAGCACAATTTCCTGTCACTTCTCATCCCAGCTCAGTCCCCTCATCCCCACATATAACACACTTCCAGTAAAAATTAAAGCACACAGAATAGAACCTTAGGACCGGCTATGTTTGTTAACTATGACATTAAAATTTTGCTAAACCCTTGTAAGTAACACATGCTCAAAACCATTTAAATATACTTAAAGCACACTTGTGATTCTCAAATATTTATACATATACATTTTCCATAATAAATCTTTACTGTGACAATGATGAGATATTCTTCTGTTTACCTGTTCATGTACATTTTATATTATTTAGTAAAGGACAGATCACAAGCTTGAATAAAGCGTAATTCTAAATGAAGAAAATGTTTAAAAATCATTAATATCATTTTAAAAGGTATTTGAGTCTTCTCTTTTGGCCTCTGTTTAGCTGTGCTAGGCCTGTGAATGACAGCTTCCCTGCTTGAAGCATACAGAAAGCACAGCCTTCCTCATTCACTGTCAGTACTATGGCCTTTTCACACGTTCCCTCCACAGCAGTGTTTGTCCCCAAACACTGGAACCCAGCACAATGGCATTCCTACTTCAACACCCCCACCAACAGCACCACTACATATGAAGAATGCTAATGAGATGGACATCCCCCATCTCTGAAAGTGTTAACTATATCCCATACTATCTGATATAATGTTATTTCTATTGTTATGTATTACAACTCACTTAAGAGCAAGTTCATTTTGGCAATGCTTTTTTTCTGAAAATATTTTTAATAGAAACTATAGTAGCTTGACATAAAGATCAAAAAAAGGTCTTACGTGCATTCACCCAGTTATGTACATTATATAGAATGGACTGATTTTAATCTCCAGATATATTTAGGGATCTCAGAAATTCCAACAGACACCAACACAGCATGTTTAAAATAGCAAGGCAAAAGGCTAACATCTGAAATATTAAAAGCAGAATATTTCTAACAGTATTGTTGTTTAAATTTTACCTTTTTGTTAGAAAACTGTATTTTACAGCCCTAGAATTCATGGCACTAAAATGTCAATATAAGCTTTGTCAAGATTTTAGTGAAGCTTATAGATCATTATACAGATATGTAATTGCAATTAGAAAGAGTTTAAAGGAAAAAAATAGAAGGCTTTTGTAGTATAGTTGTTATACATGTATATTTTCTTCCTTTCTCCTTTATTTAGAGAAAAGTACAAACCACTTCCCAAAATTCAAGTACTCTCTCAGTTTTACCTGTTTTACTTCACCTGTATTATTCTCAAGGAATATTATTTGAAGAATACTGATTATCCTCTTGAAAAGGATACAAAGACTACAGCAAAGAGGTGGCAGCTCCTCACTGTTTTCTTCCTCTGGGGCAAGAAGCAACAGAGTGATTATAAAGACGACACTGTGCAACCAGTGCACAGTGTGGACCAGAAACTATGTATTGTTTTAATTCAATACATGCATTTTAAACTGAAGTCCAGATGGATTTTAATAGAAGTACATGTATTAGCATATTATTAGTTGTATGTGCTATTTGATTTCAATGGACAGACTATAGCGTCTTAGCAGAGTAATATTGAACCAAAGGATTTTCCTTTTTTTTTACTTCCACTCCCTTTTCATCTAAATGAAAAGACAAAGTAAATACAAATAATTCAAATGTCAAAATAACACTGAGATAAATAGAAATCAAGGAAATATATTTAAAGTTGTCAAGTAATGGCTACATGTTATATTGGTATGAATACTGTATGCAGTCATCATAGCATTATGTTGTCAGGCCTTAGCACAACAGGACGAAGTGATAGTATTTTGATTGAATGTCCTGGTTCTTTCTTAACTTGCATTCTAATCTTATATCTGTATCATATCACAATGTGCTCTTTACAAAACACACTTGTTTTAGTTATTTAGAAAAAAATGTCACATAAGCAGATTATAGTAAGAAGTATTGTTATACCCACAGTATAACATAACCTACAGTTATAATGATTTCTTTTATGTTCAGTACTAACACAACTTCAGTTAGAAAATGGTTGGAAAAATTGAGAGGCACTTTAAGCTGACTTACATGTCGTATCTTATCTTTGAAGTAATATAATTCAAAATAACACGAGCATTCAGCACATTAACTGCACAAAAGATTTAACATCTTTGTGCTGTAAAATTTTCATTTAAGCACTTAAACCAGTTTGAAATGTTTATTGAAATATTTTAATCATAAGTTTTTTGTAGACAAATAACTGTCATAGCTGTACTGACATTTATCCTTGTAATCTGGACTCTTAAAAGGTAAAAATGTCCAAGGTGGCTATACTGAACATATGTCTATATGCAAGCCTTTCATTATAAAGAACCATTTGCCTTTAGAAGAGATTTCAAATCTACTAAAATTATTATCTTTTTCTTGTCATTTACAATGTCCAACCGAACACTACCAGATAATCAACACAGGAATGATTAACATAAGTTAATTTACTGAAATGTCTTTATATGCTTTTTACAGAGAAGAGCAAAAAGTAGTCAATAAATTACTTGCATATGAAGTTTTACTTAGAAACCCCATTGTCTGTTTTGTTCTACTGATTACCATTATACTTGCTAAACACTTGTATGCATTTTATATATTTTTTCCTAAAAGAGTAAATATTACATGTTAAAGCACTGGAAAGTAACAGATTTCATTTCTGTAGCTTTTGTGACAGGCAGCATTGCCTTAAAAGTGAAGAATTACCAACAAAAAGTGTAAAGATATTTCTCACTTTTTAATGTATCACTACACTGACACAGAAACACTCTGAACCAAGCTTTTCCTTTTTTTCCTTTCTGCTTGTTTCTCTCTCTCTCATACACATGCTCTCTCGTTTTTGTTTTTGTTTTTGTCTGATTTCTTCTTGCTGACCACTATTAGCTCTAGACAGGAATAGTCTCTTCCAAAGTCAATTCTCATTTCTCTTTATGGATCTGACAGCAGGAGGTGCTGTATAAACAGTGTGACTGACACTTTGCTTGCACCTCTCCTCCCCCTTCCTACATAGACTGGTAGCTTATCTATCTGATGCAGTCTTTCTTAACTCTGGGGCCCAAGATCATTTTTAAATCTGAGGTTCCTAGCTGGTTGTTTAATTTCTATATAATACTTTTCCTGGAAAATCTATATGTCTACTATTTTTATAAAGTACTCACCTAATCCTTAAAAATATGTACATTCTTACACATATAAATGAACTTAACTAACTATGCTGAACAAGACTGGTGTTTTCTTACTTATATTTCCTAAAACAAAACACCCAATTAATAAAAAAAAAATCTTATTGCTCCCAAACTATCAAACAGTATATTCAGTATCTGTTTTCTACTATTTTTTCAAATTAAAATGCATGTCTGGAATATTTATTTAATGGCACATGTACAGCAATTAAAATACTTAGGTTTAAAAATATTATACATTTTCTTTAATTTTTCATAATGCAACATCAATTATACTTAGAAGTGTTTTATTTATTTATTCAAAAAGTGTTTCAACTAAATAATTATTTAAATTAGTTTTATAGGAAGATCTATGAGACCATTAAAAACTGCATGTGCAGAACAAGCAATGAAAAATGACTGCTTTAGAGAATTTCCACATAAGGAACATCACAGCTAGGCACAGTATGCAGCAAGAAAAGATGAGACATATGACATCCCACACCAAAAGAGAGACACAATTAACTCCTTTATTGTTGGCTTTGCAATTATAGGAGAAGCATTTCATTTTCCTAACAGGCACTGCAGATTATGAAATATATGTCACACTTCCTTATGACAGAGTGCCAACCGTTGGTTTTATACATTAGTACATTTGAAAATGAAAACAAAAAAGCAGACTTTTAAAGAGTGGGACAACTCACCTGTTTGCAACAGTTTGCAGACTTTAACCGTTGGTGCAGGGCCAATAGAACTCCTTGGATACAAATCTTTGCTCCTGAGGGGCTGAAACCTTCTCTCTTAAAGACCCAAACAGGTCCACACAAAGGTGTGATGGAATTTTGCAGGCATCTGTCAAGCAGAGGAGCTATGCAAAGAAAAGAAGAAAAAGGAAAAAAAAGAAAATGCATTCTTTTGACCCAACTGAAATATACAGCCTCTAACGCAGCCTCAGCATCAGAAGTAACTCTTAATATCTATTATTTATATCTGACCTGGGTTAAGTCTTGGAAAAGCAACTCCTGCATTTCTAGTGGCCACCATGAAGGACGTATTTATATTGAGACACCCCCCATGAAAGACTCATAAGCTTCGTGAGCACACCTGAATAGTTCTGAAGTGTGCCTAACTAGCTGCACGGAGTGTCATGGTGTGCACTGATTGCCTTATCTTCTCATTTATCACAGATGAGTTGGAACCAACCTTGCTGAAATCTACTTGCATTGTCCTGATAAAATTGCAAGATCCATGTTGTTTCTGTATACAGTTTCCTGTTGAGGAGCTGACATACACCCACCATATTATAAATGGTAACATTCATAAAATATAATCAACACTCTCATAAGCTATTTTATTATAACCTTCTCATTGCCACTACTCAAAAAACAACTTCTAACAAATAAAAATGCTCAGTGTAGCTGTTTAATAACGAGGAAAGGTCAAATGAAAAGATAGATAAAATTGATTCGTGGCAATGGTCTCAACAAGATCTTTTTCTTGCTGTTCTTACATTTCAAATCACTGTAAAGGTTGAAAGCATTCTCTCGAAGGGACCTGATGTCAATATGTGTGACAAAAAAGGAATGATTATTTTGCCTTCAGGCATTACTGAGATGCATGTGCTTTGCGGGTATTTTTGTGTAATGCATACATGGGCCTTTCTTATATGACAAAATAAAACAGCATTAAGTAGCATTTCAGGCTTTTAGCCCATATTGGGGAAGGGAAGGGAAGGGAAGGGAAAGGATAAAAAGCAAAAAACCACCAAAATCTGTTTTTATTAATAATATACAAGAAAATACAAAAAATAATAAACCGTATAAAGCACGTCTGTGAACAATGCAAATAAAATTATATACATAATTTTACCATCTAGTCAATCGATGGTCATAAAGATTCATATTTGCCATATAGATATAAATGGTGGATTTCCTAGGTACATAAATACTAACAAAGAACTACAGGTTTTGTCAGAGAAAATACGAGTGGGTGAATTACACTTTACATATTTTATTGAGAATAGGAGACAAACATTCCATTCAGATATGGCAAATATATAGCCTCAATAGCTGTTCACTCAGCTGTGAGAACAGAGTCTGAACTAAGACCTTAGTTAAGAAATTTTTGTATGTGAGTTCTCTTATAACTGGAGACTTTTGGACAAATAAAGAAGGAACATATCACACAGTTAAATCCGTCTTCAAAAATAAAGAAATAGGTAAACATGCAACAGACTGTACTTTGCCTCTGCTAAAGTCAGTGTATTTTGCGAATTATTTAAGCATGTGGTTAAGTAAAACTGTGTGTGAATTTTTGTGAAAGGCACTACTTTTTAAAAAGTCATGTTAAAATCCAAGTCTTCTGACTTTCACAATTTTGTGATATAATCTTATCATCTAGTCAGTAATTTTATGCATTCTCACATAAACAGTCCTGAAAGCTTCCATACAGTATGCTTACTTCTCCAGGCGATATCCTTGCACCTACTTCCATCTTGCATACTTAGCATAAAATGCCTTTTCTGAATTAGTTGGCAAAGCCATTAAAATTTAGTTACTAAACCCCACTGAAGTTCCAATGTTGATGTGATATTTACAAGACTGTACAATCTCAGTTCAGCAAAATACACAAATATAAGAACAAAAGTTCTGTTTAGATCTAAAGGACTATCTACATGGTTAGCAAAACATATTTAAGTAAACTCTTGAGTGAAAACCTATTACATGATTCTTCCAGAGTAATTTACAATTGTCTGTAAGTCTCACATGTACTTTCTCTTTGTTACAAAAGTAGAAAATGATACGCAGAAGCTTGTATCAATGACAAATGGGAAGAAAGATAAGCAAGGTAAGAAGACATGTGGAAAGATACATACATGGGTTCAATGGTCTGCAGGGACTTAAGAAAAGAAAATGAGCTGAAACCCTGTCCATACTTAAGTTTATGATAAAAATCCCATTTATTGAAAGGGAGACCAGACTTCACAACATAAGGCTGATGGGGACTCACTGAACAAGGTTAATATGCATATTAACCTACTCTTACTGATTATCCTAAAAAGTAATACTGCAAAACTTTTTCAAAAAGTTTTGCCATCAAAATAAAGACTCCAAATCAGAATGCATACTGTATAGCATTAAACATTTGCTTTTAAAATCCAATTCAGGATGACAATCAGTGAATTAATACTTTTCCAGACTGTTCTAATAATGCACTTACTCCTTAACATCAGAGTCAGACATAAAATTAAGAAGATTAGATGAGGTAATGAATGAGCTCTGACCGGGAACACTGGCAGGGGTGAATTTACTTCAGGACTAAGCAAGTAGCATCAGAATTAAATTATGTTTCATGCTATGTGATGAGGAGTGGTTACAGTCATACTTAGTTCAAACAAAATAAAAGGATGGAAATCTGATCCCAGTGAAGTCTCTGGAAGTTTTACAAATAACTTAAGCAAATAAGATTTTTACTCATTGCTTTTAACTTAGTTACCATAAGAAAACTATTACAAACAGAAATGAAGATAAACACAAGTAGTGCTGCTTTTCAGAGCATACAAGCAGACTGAAACACAGCTGTGAGAAAATGTGTGTATACTGGAATTGGATGTTACATTTGAACACTAATTATAACACAATTAACTATTTTGCCACAAATAATTTTAACACCAGTATAAAGTGGCTGTGCTGATTCACCTTCTCTGAAGATACTGACCTTCAGGACCAGAGAGGGGACAGTTGCAGAACCTGCTGGGATAGCTCGGAAGTAAAAAGATCCAAAGTGTCACCTCTTTCAGACATGCCTAACACCCAAATGAGTCAGTCGCATAGAGTATCAGACCCAAATATTTTTCTATAAGCAATAACCATTTCCATAAACATCAGCTGATTCTTTCCATAACGGCATTTGCTTCATTTGACACCTAACCTTTTTGTTTCCAAATTTATAGTCTCAAACAGCTTGTATTCTTTCCTTCTTTCCCCCATTCTTTTGACATCCTTTTTAAAATTGCAGAAATCAATGGTATTTATGTTATTAAGCATTCACTGGAGTATGAAACCATGTCTCCCTAGAAAGGGAAAGGAATAAAGGTAGAACTGCACGGCAGTAATTTCAGAAGAGTATACTTTTACTGAAATATTCCATAAATTTACTGCTCTGGGTATCTGTTTGATGATTCCAGAAGATATCCTTAGCACTCTAGATGAAAATTCACAGTTGCTCAAAAATTATTCCTAGTTTAGGAATGTTTATGTTGTTCTCATTTGCAACTGATGTAGGTGTGCAAGAATAATCTTCAATGAACAGCTAGCTACTTCCAGACTTCCATCTGTTTTGGTGACTTACCTAAAACAAAGAAGGTATTAGTCTGAACTAATACCCTTTTGAAAACTAAGAGAGTATCAATAATGACTCCATAAAATATCTCCCAACTCTACTAGAGTGCTTTGATATTATAGCTTTATACAGACCAGTCTACAAAGCAAGGTGAAAAGAATCTATAGGCAAAATTTCCCAAAGATTTGTAAGGTTATTGTCAAGCATTGCATAGTCCTTTCAACATTACAGCTGATCAAACATTACAAACATTGAACTATGAAGCAGGACTACAAAGGTCAATAACAGTGTGTTGACCATAGCAAAAGAAGGCAAACACTTACCCTTGGAAAGAAAGTGCATGAGCTAACTAGTAAGGTTTAGGAACAACTCATCATGATGTATGTCTCTCAGGAAGTTAAAGATTTTTGTGAGGTACTCATGGAATTCCTGAGAGTGAGTGATGACAAATGAGTCCTTCATCAAAAAATGAAATAAATTTTAAAGGAAGGAAACTTCCCTTCAAGGGAAGCTGAGCAAAGGAAGGTAGTCAGAAGTTATGGAAAATATTTTAAATGATAGAAAATATCCCTTTTCTTTATAATTTTTATGCAGAATTTAAAATACTGCATTAAGACCCATCTGCTTCTCAGCTAAGATGAACAGTGTAAATATACCTTTATTGCTTCTATTCTCTCCCTCATTGATTTTTTGACTTTGTATCACATGACAAACATTGAATTTCCTTGAAGAAAATAATTGTTTTATAGTGTAATTTTACACTCCTCTGAAGAAGAGAGATAAGAAATTTTCCTAAAACAAAACCCAGAGATTTTAAATTGATGGAGATAATGGCATGAAGCCGCTGTGGCAAACAGGAAAGAAAAATCTGCTTTTTTCTTTGTCTTGTCTTTAAACTTGCTGAAAATGATAAGAGTGCAGTGTTGATCAAATGAAGTGACAGAAAGCATGAAATCCAAAGCCCAGTAGGATATCCACAAAAAGTAAGCAGAACATTTGTAAAGGATAGTGAAAAACACCCTCTGGCAATTTGTAATCAACACAAGAGGACAGCAAAAAAATAAATCTCCCAAAATTCATTTTGTTAACTTTCTTCTTACTTATAAGTCATGACATTACTTAAGCATAAACATTAGTATTGTGCTGAGTTCTTTTCTAAATCAATTTCTCTTAGCAAATAACCTACAAAACAGTAGAAGTATTTTTTAAATAAATAACAATATCAGAATAACAGGAAAGAAATTAGCATTTTTTCTGCCATGGAAAACAAATATCTTTCAATATGATCAAAATACTAAAAATTCTTTTTACACTTCCTCCTTTTCCTGAAGGTACTTTCAATATGTACTGTACACTGTATATATATTACACAGAGGGCATGAGATTGTGTGAGCATACACTGTACTTCATTGCTTCTTAGTTTTAGCAAACATCATGCAGCTTTGTCCAGGGCAACTGGCACATACTATCCAAAATTGTGGTTTATATAGGGAAACTGAATGATGGAGAACATGCATTTTCCTATGTTGGTTAAATTATGTCACTGTGTTTTTACTCAAACAAAAACTAATCTAACAGCTGCTGTGTACTTTTGTTTACATGCTATATGTCAAATCGCATTGTCCCCAAGGTACTTATGAGAGATGCTTTAGCAGTCATTTTCTTAAATACTGATGCCTATCCGAATTTGGATTTTTCCACCATTGAACAGAATGACAAGCACACGATTGCTGTACTTAAAGCAATCTTTCACAGCTGCTTTGCTTTTTCAGTGATCCCATTAAATTGACGGCATATGCCTGTGGGGTCTACAGTGTTACAATACTGCTGAACAAGATGTTGATTGTACAATACAAATTTGTACAACACAACTTGGCTTTATTGTGGGAACCATTTCCCAGGTCATCCTTTCATTTATTTTTAACCTGAGCAGAATTTAATTCAAAAACTTATCTATCTCTGTGACCTTTACTGAACACCTGGTTATATTAATTGTTTAGAAGTGCAAACTCTAACACTCAGTGGTTAGTAGGCATGAAAACCTATGAAGTCTCCTCAGTTCCTAAAATGAGCATGAGTCATGTCTTTTCTTGAACTGAACGAAGTAGCTGTGCATTAAATATGCTGGCACATCTTCTGCTTGAGCAAGTGGACCGAAATGGTGTGAATTGTTAATGCCTTGCTGCTTTGGTTCACGGCTTGTGATTGATCATTTGTAACTATATCTACTCCTTGTTCCATGAAATCAAGTATGGAGTAATGGGTTCATCAGATTTTTGGGTTAAATTGAGAGTGAAGAGGTACTGTGTGTGGAAATAAGAGTTGCCATGTTCGGGGCTGGCCTTGTAACAGCATGGAATCTAAAGGCGATATTCAAAACCACTTCACTCATCATACGCTTACTGATTCTGAATAGGGTCCATTTGCAGGGGACATTTGGTAGTTTTCCAATACACTTTATGCCTCTTTCTCCACTTCTACCACCCTGCACATCTTTTTTTTTTTTTTTTTTTTTTTAAATTTTAAACTAGAATAGCTTGTAACAGGTCAACATTGAAAATTAATACATTTAAATAGCTTGCTATGTAAAAGTAAAAATAGCCTTGGACTGAAATGACTGTCCTCCTACTAATTAATGAGACTAGCTAAATATTAAGTCATAGAGGCTATAAAGAACTCGGCAAAGTTTTACTCAGTATTCAGAATTATAATCTCATATTTTGGAGAAAATTAGTTTTCCAGGCAGAAAGAGTTACAATAGCCTTAATTTTACTACTCAGTCCATTCATGTGCAGGAATGACACATATTTCCAGACACTACAACACAGCTTGCGACTTTGCAAACAGCAGTGTGTGGGACCACAGCAAATACAAGCCAACAGCAACCAGAAGTGACAACTTGCGATGGCCTGCAGGAGAATAATCACATTACAGTATCTCCACAGAACAAGAAAGGTAATGTATGTCAGTATAAAACCTGCTGTAATGCTCACAACATTCTGTTTGTGCAACAGAAGCCTCACTATACTCACTGTGCTATCTCATCTCCTCTGGTTAAATTTCACAAATTCAGAATAAAACATACTAACTTGTTTCCATTGTTTTAAAACAATTTACAGACGCTATTTAATTACATGTGAATATACACCTCGGAGTAAATGAATCACTTTAGTCACATGAAACTTACAGCCAGGTTTTCCATCTGCTCTTGTGCTGAAGTTCTGAGACAAAACTAAAATCTGGACAAATTAAAGACCAAAAGAGAAATACAGAGCAATAATTGACTACTATAGCTCCTCATTAAGGAGTAAAGAATGAAATGGAAGGGAATTAAATGGAAGGGAAGTGGAAAGGAGTGTACTGCATGTATACATCCGTGTATATGTGTGATGATTATAGCCATATCAAGACAGAAAGAGATACAGCAGTTTAGTTCAATTTAATCCAATCTAGGTCATATAAGATTTTTAATCTTTATCCTTTGTTTAATATTTATCCTGATGAATGTAAGTATAGTGCAAGTCTACAGCAATCTAGTCGATGCACAAGTTTTTTCATTAAGAGTTTTTGGGAGGCTTCAATCCATGCAACATTGGAGAAATAGAGGAAGTGATCATGAATGAAGAAGCTGCTTTTTTCAGAACTCATTCTGAAAGTTCTCTGTCTTTTTCCTTCTTTTCTCCTCTTGTCTTTATGTTAGCACTAAAGAAAACTTGCTGAGGTCAAGTTTCTACATTTAAGTATTTAATCAGGCTCTTTTTTAACTCGTTGGACTCATGATGGCTCTGTTGGCTTATAATTGCTGTTGGGAAGCTTTACCACACTTAGGCAAGGAGCCATGCCACCATTTGGAAGAAGTTTATCAAGCCTATGAAAGTCTTTTATAAAAACAAATAATTTTCCTTTTTATAATTGTGACTAACTTGCAGATGCTCATCTCTATTTTCAAAACATTCAGTGCTGAAGCAGTTACAGAAACCTGTCCAGATGAAATTGCAGCAAACAGCCAAAGAAAGGTCAAGAAGACTTTCTCAGCCACAGTATGCTTAGAATTCTACAAAATAGTTCATTCTGATGCATTACTGCAGTCCCCCAGTAAGTTCACAAGATCACAGAATGGCTGAGCTTGGAAGGTACCTCCAGTGTTTGTCTAGTCCAGCTCCCTGCTCAAAGAAGGGTCAAGCTAGAGCAGATTGCTCAGGGTTTTCTCCAATGGTATTTTGAATGTCTCCAAGCATGAGACTCTGTAACACCCCTGGGCAAACTGTTCAGTGTTTGACCACCCTCACAGTAAATTTTTTTGTTTTATGTTTAAGTGGAATTTCCTGCACTTCAATTTGTGCCCACTGTTTCTTATCCATTCATTGAATACTACTGAGAAGAATCAGAATCCATCTTCTTTACCCCCATGCCCCAGCCTATACTAGTGGATTGGATTATAGCTCTCCAGCTGCAGGACTTAGCATTTCCCTTTGTTGAACTTTATAGGATTCCTGTCTGCCTATTTATACATTCTTCCTCCAGCAGTCCTTCTAATGTGCAAAAGTTCATTAAGACTTATATGAAGAAGAAAAGGAACAATACATATAGCCTAATTCAATAAGCATATAATTTATGTAGAAGGTAGAGAAAGGTCCTGGAGAAAATGAGGGTTAACCTTCATAACTATGACCTCATAGATATGAATTTCATTCAGGCAAAAGGCTCACTCCTAATGGACTACAGTTTAAAAAAATACTACCAATGAAGGGATATATTCACATTTCATAGCAAGCAGCTCCAGATATTACTCTAAAAAATTATTACTTAAAAACCAAAGGTTCTGTTCTCCATTCAACCAGATATACATACTGCCAGAGATGAGAAGGAGGAAAAATCGATCTCTCATCATTTTTTTGCACTCAAATTTACTGAGTCAAGTAAAGATGCTTTATAATGGAACTTAATGCTGTTTCAGTGCTCTGTTGGTTACAACCCGTGGTGTCAGCAGCTACGCATTTGCCAGACCAATTCAAACATCTTTTTTATTTTCCCTGCTCATACTGTGCTTTCTGCACTAAACACAGTAAGGTATGTACAAGGGGCTACATTCTGCATGTCAGATAAATTCAGTAGATTCAGTTGTGCTCTCCAGTGGAGTTTTAGAACTTCACACATGTGAGTGGAACTGAGGACTGAGCATTTAGTTTTATTTAAGTATCAAATTTTCATGTAAAATGTATAATCCTTCTATTATTATATATAGTATCTACAATAATATATTGTACATACAACATATCAGTAGACATTTGCTATAATAATATTTAGTTTATACTGTATTATATTACATTCCATTATATTACATTATATATATTATTATAAATTGTTCTGAATAGATCAATTAGCTGCCTCTGTTAATGTCAATTCTTACTGGTCTGACAAATCAATGAATATACTCCCTTAAGAACAGGCAATAGAGGTATAAAAGGAGAAAAATACAATGGAGCACGCAGTACCTGATAGTAGGCATAGAGCTGATTTTTCTACCTCTATGGGAAAAGCAATGATACACACCCCACAGAGATGTGCTTCTAAATTCAGAATTATAATCCTAGCTAGTTTAAGAATAAAAACACTTCTCTAGCTATGGGATCAATGCCAGTTTACTTTTCCTGGATCTGTCAGAAAAGATGTGTCCACTAAATTCCACATCTGAGGACAGAAATGTTAGGCTGAATCTGAAGTTAAATGTTGGGAAGAAGTGCAGAAAAGAAATACTTGGGTTGATTCTTAGACAGGTCATGTAATTGGTATCAAAGATACTTTTGTTGCAGTACAGGATTCCACAATGAAGGCAGCGTCGAGTGTTTCGTCATGACTGAGTTATATTTAAATGCTGGTTTTGAAGGAAATATTTTAGTAGTAACTTATGCTTATATACAAACACTGCAAGTGCGGTTACGTAGTGTGTGATTCAAGAAAATGAGGCACACAAAGGCTTAATCGATACCTTATTATCCAATGTGCCACTGATGTCATCAGTACCATAAACTGAAAATGCTGCCAAAGAGATAAATAGTTGTGTCACATGGAGTAGGAAGGCTCTGAATATACCAGTGGGTTCTTTTTTCAACAGTACTGACAGGGTATAAGTCCAGTTTCTCCTCAGACAGTTTTGGGGAATATTTAGCTGAGGCTATCATGCTCTTCTTATTACAACTATTTTCACGAGCATTCTCTGTATTTTTTTTAATAATCAAGAATCTTTTTTTTTATCTTTGATCTGAAAGTAGCTGTAAACTTTGAAATAACAATAAAATGCTCATAATGAAGACAGCCTTCTCTCTTCCTAAAATGTGGCCAGGGAATGCTATCTGGCTCGTGAGGACAGTCAACATATCCCGAAAACTCTGCTCCTACCTGGGATGAAATCTGATTTGCTTCTCTGAAAGTGGTTAGGACTAGAAGAGAAATAAGCAGACTACTTATATAGACATTTGTCGAGGCACACAACTCAAAGAATTTAAGGCTCCTTTTAATGATTTAAAAATGCTACATCTTCCTCATACACTTCTGCCATGACAGGAGGATTATTTATAGACACAGGCACTTCTAAAGTCTGAAACTCTTGAACTCATTTATTTAAAACCTTGTACTAAAAAACTTTGGTCTGGATAACAGAGAGAGATACTCGGGAAAAAGGAAAAAAAAAGTCATAGGGATATATACTTAGATGCCTAATTAAATTTGTAGTACAAATATATAGCTGTTTGTTAGAAAACAGCCCTGAAGGAAAGCTCAAAGAAATATTTCTTAGCCTTCTTAAACAGAGTTGGAATGATGTCTTATTTATAGACAATATAAAGGGAAGAAGAGATGAACTGTGTGTGCTATCCCATTAAAACTGTAAGAAAAAGCTCTTGGACTAATGAAGTACCTACAGAAAAGACATGCAATCACTGAAAAAAGATGAAAAATTATGCAAATATAAAAATGCTAGAATTACATAAAACAATAGCTTTATTCATGAGCTTTTTTACTGACTATTTGCCATTTTTAGTTCAATTTAAGGGCACCAACCTACACAAAGGATTAAAAAAATAAGTCCAGATTCACTTTTCAGTTCTAAGTCCTCAATGTAGTAAACAGAAAGACTGTCCTACAAATGCTACTTAGCAGTGATGATATTGCCAATTTTTTCTCCACATACATTGTATTAGTATTTCACTGGAAAAGTAAGATTCATCCTCAGTGTGCAATCATCTGAAACCTTTAAAAAAAGAAAGGCATTACTTGGAATAATTAAGACCTAGCTCTTTAACAAATACATTAAGAAAAACAAAAAAGCCCCACCATAGTATGAATATGCTTTAAACAGCTACAAAGTAAATATTTACCACTTAGAGAACAAATGCCTTTGCAATGTAGTTTATACCCCACATAAAATGCAAAGCGTACAGCTGTCGATCCTTTGCTTTCCGGTAACAACTATACACATTGGCAAGTACAGCATTCTATATATGCAAATTTATTAGAAGAGCAAGAAATCAAATACTTCAAGTTATCCTTGGAAAAAAAAGTAATTGCAACTCTAAAAAAACATTATCTGGTTTTTACCAACTGAAATAGTATGAACTGAAAAATAAAAATTTAGATGCTTATGAAAAATGAATCTACTTCTATCAGATGCTGTACACATACATGTAACAGGAACCTCTACTTCAAAGACTTTACAGACAAAGTAAGATACAGAAGGAAAAATGTTATCAATTCTAATTAGTTTAGCCTCACAAAACTACAAATAGACTGTACGAAATTTTTTAATATGTATTCATAAACCATAGATGGTCATGGTAGAAAAACAATATAATGTAGCAATGTATTAAAAGCTACCCAGTGACTTCAGCAAAGGACACCTTAGCAGTGGAAAATGTATGGCCTACTAGCACACATTTGAGTTACACTGGGTGCTGCACAAGAGAAAGGCAGGCTTGATTTTCCCTACTACACTTTTATGCTAACAGCGTATTTTGACTAAAGCACGCATGCTTTCAATGCTTTGAATAAAAAGATATGCTAAACTCCAGAAATGTCAAAATCGCTTAATTTAACCTATGCTTCTCATTAAACATACAAACACATATTTTTGTATTAGTTTAAATGTTTAATTCTAAATAACTTTTTATTCTGCTAGCAAAGATAGAAACTCTCCTTTAGAAATATTTAGAACAACACACTCCAAACATAATAATGTTTTGGCTTGTTGTATACCATCACAACAGGGGATATCACAAGCCATTTCTTGTGCCCACAGTTCAATTCAAAATTATGCTTGTTGTCCATGTCCACATTGTTCTGATTTTTCCTAGTCATGCATTACAGCTATTGTTTTAGAGAGAATCTTCCCACTATTAGGATTTTATGCTGAACCAAGTTTTCAGATTCAATAACATAGTCATATACCTCAGACAATTTAAAACATGTATTTCTTGATAGCATCCTTTTAATACTATTCGCTTGCTACACATACTTCAAAATAATTGATTATTTAATATTTAGCTCACCTTTCTCCAGTTTGTACAGAAATCATAATACTTGAGAATATATACAATAGCTGCTTTTATATCATGCAATACTATTCAGTGAATGCAAATTTTATGAAAGAGGTGAATCATCACTATAGGAGTTGTGTGATTAAAGCAGAAACTGTCACTGAAATGGTGCTAGGGAAATTACCTGTCATTCTTTCGAAGAAAGTCTAAGATAGATAGCACACAAGTTACTTTTTGGTGACAGAAATGGCAATACTTTGACCAGGAGAAATTCATTGTTCATGGAACTGTTGTAAAGAAAAGACAAGAGGAAAATACTAATGACATTATTCACCCATCATGCCTATTTCAGGTCAGTCAGGTGAATATCATAAGCTGTCTTTTTCAAGGCACTCATAAAGAAAACAGAGCCAAAGTATGAAGAAAAATTTTGTGTCTTGTAAATTTTAAGAGGAATGTGTCCCATTTTAAAAATCCCACATTCAACTGCAATAACACATGTTCAAGTGTGAAAAACACATCTCCTACCTCAACAGAATTCACATTCCACAACTGACACTGCACACCAGACTTAGAAGAGATGCTGCCTCTCCAAAGAAATACAATTTAAAGACAAAGAGAACACATCATCAATAAAATTTTGTGTTTCCTTGGTTGTTGGGTTTTTTTTCCTTTTTTCTCCACTTTCAATTGTAATTACAGTACCTTCAATGCTGTTCTAACATGCACAAACATAGAACTCTTTTGAAAGTGGTGCATACCACTTAGGATTGCTGAAATACAACATATTCCACTTCACTTGCCCATTTTTGTACATATTTTCCATATTTAGGCCCAAATGCCATGTTTCTGACCCAGTTCTAACCTAACACAGAACACTTTTTCTGGCAAGAGAGAAGATGGGAAAACATGCAAATATATTA
Source organism: Buteo buteo (assembly GCF_964188355.1). Classification (NCBI taxonomy): domain Eukaryota; kingdom Metazoa; phylum Chordata; class Aves; order Accipitriformes; family Accipitridae; genus Buteo; species Buteo buteo. Next base: position 23,071,761 of record NC_134186.1, on the reverse strand, counting down.
CAAGTTCTTACTATGGGGTCAAGATCCTCCAATAGTTGTAGTTTCTGATTCTTTACAACTGAAGGTTCCTTAGCTTTCCAGGAAGTTGCCTTACTGAAAATACCCGTCTAAAATAGATTTGGGAGAACCAGGTTCAAGTCTAATGAGAACCAAACAGAATGTGGACATGTATTTGGGTATCCCCTATCAAATTTTAGTCTCAGATCTCTGTCTTAAAAAACGTTTGGAAAGATCTTAGCTTAGTAAGAGTATTTTAGACATTTTCTAAACTGTGGCAGGACAGAAAAGCTGTTTTATACTGGTTCAAATATAAAACAAATAGGAAAAAAATTCTAAACATACTTATTCTTTCCAGTTTTATTTGCATAAGGATAGGCATTTTCAGCATGAAGAAAATACTTTCCTTCAATGAATTATGAATCCGATTTGATATACATCAGTATATTGATTGCTGTATGGTAGATGTGCAGTTCTTCCACCAGAAGCCTGTACAGTGACTAAATAGAGATGGGAGGAAGCCTGTGAAGACTGTACAGTCTGGTAAATCTGCCTTTTTGAGAATTGAAACAGAGACAGCAATTGTTCAGTGTGTCCTTTTTTCTCATTCATTCACTGATACAAATCTAGCATAACTGAAGTGAGAATGTTATCGCTTTTGTCAGGGTTTCAGAACAAAAAGAATCAAACAACCTTCAGTTGCACTTCAGACCTTCCTGCCAAGACACCACCAGTATTTGGTGAATTCACATCACTCTGCATAGCTGGTCCACTTTTTCATTAATAGGTAAAGGTCTGAAAAGGAATAGTTACTGACTACAAAGAAACAAACATACTTTTCACGCAGTAGCAACAAACTGCTGAGCATTTTGCTTATTATACATAGAAAAACCCCTCTATTTCAATTGGTTTTTTAAATCATGCTAAGTGAATGATGCTGCAGAAGGAAAGGAATAATGTCCCATTCAAATAACAAACAATATTTGTATTCAACAAAAATGAAAATGGTCTGCTTCTGATATATTCTTTGTGATTTGACTACACCATGACTGGAGTTGTCCCAGATGAGGGCAGTGTGCTAGGAAATTATCAACATATGCACCATATGTACCATATGCTGCCTTTATTCTTCCACTTTTCTTTAGACATCCACTCAAAGACAGGATATTGGGACTAGATGAAAGTCCAGTCTGACACAGTATTGCAATTTTTATGGTCATTTGTTTTTGTTTTCAATTTATAAGCAAGAAATATGTTTTCTTTTTAAATCACTAGACTGGATGAAATACCATTTTGAAGATTTTTAAATATTTTTATTTTACACTTACTGTTGCATTAATACCTGAGACACTGATTTTCAATCTATTTTAAATGTGTCAACCTTTATACATTCATCTTTCAGTGGAGGATCAGACACTTGTATAAAATTCAAATGGGAATGCACATAAACACAGAACTTTTCCTTTGTCCTTAGTTCTCCTTCCCCTGCACCAAGTGGTACATACATGCCAGAATCTTCCCAACAATTTTTTCTCTTTCAGACTTACTGGTTTCTTTCCACTCCCATACAACATTTTTTCTTGTGCTGGCAAAAGTATTTAGGTGAGTGTGCAGTGAATCAGATTCCAGAAACTATTCCAGACTAAAATTGATGATTTTAACTGGTTTATTTTTGGTGTATGTCATCTTCTCTATGTGGTTCACTGAATGATGGAACAAAACCTTTGTGCTGTCCAGGGAGCTGCAGAAGTCCTACAATGACAGGGCACAAGTGGTGGAAGCCTCTTTTAGCAACAGTGCTGCAATACACTGACTTGAAATGTATTCAAAACTATGGCCTCTGTCACTTTTGGATACCCTTTACAAGCAGTCGACACATTTATAAGGCTTCATGGGTATAAGTTTAATAATTAATGTTCTAGGTCAAGACATCTTCATGGAAAAAAAACCCCAAAGATTGATTAATACTGTATCAAACTACTGAATCTGTGTGATGTTCAAAAATTATTGCTGAACTTTTTTGCTCCGATGTACAGACAAGTTTGATCTGTGTGTTTTGATTATCCTCATCATATTGAAAGTATCGTGAATGTCCTAGTTAGACGACAGGTTCTAAGAACATTTATTGCAGAATTAGAAAACTGACAGACATATGACCTTTTGTTAACTGAGCCAGATACAGTTCTCCTGGGTATTATTTTAGTGGGTGAAAATTATAATTACAATAGAATAGAATATTTCAGTTGGAAGGGACCTACAATGATCATATTGTCTGACAGACGTAAAAAAAAAAAAACGGATTCACAATTCAGAGAGGGCTGAACGCTAACATTCCAGGCATTCAAAATCCCTTACACGTAGGGAAAATCTTTGCAAAGTATTCCATGTTGTGAATCAGCCCTAGGTTTGAAAAGTATTTAAAATTTATTTTTAGAAACTCATTTCAAATATATCACAGACTAACAATAGAAATGAGGGGATATAAACTATATGTGCCATACTTGTTTTGGGACAAATACAAAAACCCTTCTAGACTTACCTGAAAACAAAGACAGCGTATCAATTCTTCTAAAATCTACTGAATTGTCAAGAAAGTATTAAAATGCCTTCTACAAGAAAAAAAGATTCTTGTATATAGCGTAGCTTTAAAATATGTTGTTATATGGTTATAGTGTCATACCTTTTAAGACAAACATTTTAACTAGTGAATATTTATAAATAAATATCTAACCTAATCAAAATTGACTGTATTTTCAAACATATATAACATATATAAAATATATAACCCATGCATCAAATAATCTTAGAAATAATGTTCCTTGGCAATAAATCCTCAGATAACATACTGTTAGATAGCACACATAAAAGTAGGAGAAGAAATAGTCATAATCAGAAGCAAGGTGACTACCAGGTAAAGACAAGCTGATTAAAAAGCAGGGGGGGATTTCAGGAAAGAGGGAGCACAGAAGTAAAATTCCCTTTATCTAACCTGAACAGACATATAATCCCCTTTTGTTGAATTCCAAGGCTTTGTAATTTAAGGGATTTTTTGGCATTTTTTTTTAAAGAATAATCTATAGTTATACAAAAGCAATAAAACTGCGGTAACAATGAAGGTACTTTGGAGATGCATTCATTCAAACATGCTAATAAACAAAGGTTACCTTTTCAATTTGATTTTGTGATCCAATAGGCTCATAGTTATCCTGCCCTGTGCAGTTCTTAAACACTAAAATTCTGCCAGAGGTGTCCTCAATAATTTTCTACATGCAGTTGGAAATGACAGGCTTGGTTTTCTTTTGCTTGACACCATTATGAAGAACCAGGCCATTCGCTGTTCAAGATACTTTCTTCATTAATGACAGATGGTCTGAAAGAAAAAAGAAAAAAAAAGTAAAGTCAATATTTGGCTTCAAAATTAAAAACGGACACATCATGCTCCCCTTTCCCTATTACCTTAAAAATACACCCACTGGCCTGTCTCCACTTAGATGCTGGTATTTTCTGAAATACTACCACCAGCTTCCTACTTACCGTGACATAAGCTGTAGCAAGCTGTCTGCAGTGATAGCCTGCATAAATCATCATTCCTGAAGGGAACAGATGTTCAGGGTATGAAAGAGTAATACCACAATTTAGTCATAATTAAAATTCACCTTAGCATGCCTCTATCAGTGAGCAGAGAGGAACATTTCACTTCTCACCTACAAAAATGAAATGCGTCTCATTTCTCCTGCTTCAGGAAAATTAAGCCTGAATCTTTTGTACATTGTTTGAGTTCCATATCTGACACTGCATCATATAAATGGCATTTTTATTTCACTTCAACTGTTAGTTTTCTTCTTTTTCCAAACACTAGAAAATGACCTCTAAATGCTGTACTGCCTCTGCACAAAATGCACTTACAATTAAATCTTCAAAGGAGATTGTTGTACATTGCATGCAGGAATATAATCAGTAGCTATCTAGCTACAGATCAAAACTGTGCCAATAAACATACTCATTGTACTGATAACAATTCAGTCTGAGTTGGATATATTTAAAAACTTAGGAGCTGAAGGCCTTTAAAAATTATTTAGTAAGCTAAGATCACTAAACTCAGTGGGAGTTAGAGGATTAACTCAGGAAAAATTTGATCCTTAGCCTTGTAACTGCCATTAATGTTAATGGAATGTGTCTATACATCTAATTTTGAAAATGTAAGCCTCATACTGCTATTATTACTGTTGGATTACGTTAGATGCATGACAGTTCTTTTGAAAAATTGGTTTCAATTCACAAATCTTTTTATCATGAAGCTACTTTATTATGAAATATAAGGCAAGTGGTAATTATATTAATAAATATGTCTCTAAACCCACTAAAGTGTAAATGGCTGAGATTTTCATAGCAATTTAAAGTTCTAAGACAAAAGATAATTTATCTTCTCAACAACATTGATATTGGCAATCAATTTGAAATAAAACTCTCATTAAACCATGGTTTAGTTTCCCAACTAAATATCTTTAGTGACTGTCAACCTATGGAACTTCTTCCCACTGGATTCTAAAGTCCATGGATTAGATCCTCAGTGAATGTAAATTAGCTAACCTTATTGAATTCAGTACAGCTACAGTAATTTATCAGGACTAAGAATGTGAATTTATAAATCTATTAATCTAGTAGGTGTCATTTTGTAACCAAAGTTACTTCTCAACAAGTAAGTGAATTTCAAATTTACATTTGAAAAATTGTTGTTTGTTTTCTTCCACAAGGATGCATCTACATTAACATTCTAGTTCAAACAAAGACTGTGATTTTCAAGTGAGGAACCTATAGCTTCCACTTAGTGTGCTTTGATTCATATCACACAGCAGTTTCAAAGCATGCAAACTGATATCCTTTGGATGAAATTAAACTAATGGATGCACTCCAGAGGTGTACCTAAAGATAGGTCCTCCCATAAGTCCACGGCACAGACTAGAACTAGCCCAGAGTAAAATCTCTTAAAATGTGTGTGTGTGAACATTAAGTTCCTTTGTGCTAATTGCTTCATTCCACAGATCTGTTTTTCTGGTGCCGTACAACTTGTTAACGCAGATGTAACTTCATTTTCCTGCTCCCATCTCCAGAGCTCTTCCTGTTACTTGTAGAATTTATGAATTTTGCCCTATCCTTACTTTTGAAACAGCACAAATATGCACTTGCAGTTGTCAGGAAGGTATTCTGTGGTTGCTGTGAAAACCAATTGGCATGTGCACTTGGTATGAACTTTTTAGAAACCTGATGTTAAAACTCTAAACATTCCCATTGCCACTGACCAGGTTCCAGCATCAAAGGACTTTGCTAACGCCAGTTGTACTGAGTAGACTCTTAGGCTCAAAATAGCCTTTTACATAGTATATTTAAAACTAGAACTCCAGGTAGGATACAGATGGGTGAAGAGCATTAGTTCTTACCTGCTACAGGTAAGAAAAAGTAACGATGCTAGATTGGGAAATGCAGGGAGACTTCACTGAATGGCATTAACAATTCTGTGGATTTCACAGTCTTTATTATTAAACAACTGGGAAAGGTTTATTATTATTGATTTATTATTCATTTAGAAAGCGTGGAAGTATTACTAAATCCATTTTAGAAATGGGTCCCCTGAAAAGTTGTACACAATCTCACAGAAGGGCTTGAAATAATCTTGTCTCTCAAAGGACATGCTCAAATATCAACCACTTAGCCATACAGAAAAGTTACTTTTTACTTAATGAACAACAATTTATGACATTTTTCTTATGGACATTATTTTTTATGTTAATAACGCCCATTTGTGTGAAAACATTATTTTGGTTGACTGTGTAAGACACCCTGTCCACTCAGCATATAGGATGGTTTGACTGTCTCTTGGTCCCTCCATCAATACAGGTTCCAGGTTGTACGAGACGGTAGTAATGAGGAAGATGCATCTCAGAATCCATATGAACAGCATATCTTGAATCACGCCTTCATGTGATTATCCATGAATTCCACTTCTGATCACAAGAAAACAGTGATCTTGTAATAAAGAGGTGGTTGCAAGACCAGTTTAACTACTGGTTGAAAACAATCTTTACTAACATTGGAAAACAGATCTTAAAATCTCAATTAAGCAACACCAGTGAGTAAAAAGATAGACTGACTATCATTTGGAAATTTTTGAAAATGTTTTGTTTTCAGAGAAGTTGCAAAAGGTAGTTCAGCCTTGGAAGAAAGGGCTCTAACAGACATTGACAAATCTAGTCCAAGTCTGTGCCACGATTTAGTTTGGTAGAGTATTCATTTCTATAGTTATTGGACATATATTATGTGCTATTTCCCATATAAGCAAGTATTACAAGTTGGCTGTTGCACAACAGCAAAAAGATGTTTCTCAGTTTGGGTACACTACACTAAGTAAGTGTAGTTTGGTTTCCTCATGAGCACAGTGGTACTTGGAAAAGAAGTGGCAGCTGATTTAGATTATAATGAAAGATGACATAAGGTGAAACTTAGAGATTACTTGGCATTGAATAATAAGAGCAAGTAGATGCCTAAAGGTGAATTTAGGAAGATTATAGCTGCCTAAGCCGAAGAATGTAATAAAGAAAAGTTTTGCCCACCCCTTAAGGTTACATCCACAGGACACTTAAGGCTGGCTGGAGAATTGCTCTGAAGGTCGAGCTTGTCTGTGTTCTATAGTATAAGCCTGCAAGGAAGCTTCAAGCACAACAGGAATAAGCCTCTAGGAATCTGCATGGCCAAAAATGCTAAGCGTGACAATTTATTCCCATCCTTGACTGAACAAGATGTCAATGAGCTTGTTATGTCCATGGAGGGCAGGCACTGCACAATAATGAGTATACTTCTGCCACTTCAGAGCAGCATGGACATAAAATCAGGCACTTGAGTGTCTTTGTGTTCCCTTATTTTCAACAATAAATTACTCTTGCCGCCTGAAATTGTCTGTACATAGATGCTGTTGTGCATCCTTAAGCGACCACGAGCCAAGCTGATTTGAGAAGTTTGGCGGCTACCAGTCTTTTGGGGCTCACAAACGAGGAATCTCCAGAGCAAAGCCCCCTCATTGAGGGGATACTCCAGATATAGTAAGTGCAGAGACAAACACTGGTAGCACTGAGTTTATCACAAAGTAAACCAGACGTGAGCATTTAAATCAAAAAACAACCTGAAGAATGGTAGTAAAGTCTCATTTATAGAAGTGGCTAAGTGTTTGTATTTCCTGGGCAGAGGGAGGTCAGATACTATAATCTTCTCAATCTGACAGACTCAATTCCATATTTCACAATTCCCAGGAGAGTGCTTGTAATCTCCAGTATGCATGCTGGATTGAGATCTCTCTCTTGTTGCTATTGGACTGTGCAGCACTAGTGGAAAATTCCTGGGCAAAGAAAGAAAGAATAGCCATTGGAAACTGGCTTTACAGACCATTGATAATAAAAGCACTTATTGGAACTAGGGTAAGGATTTTATAATCCCAGTCTTACACAATGTCTCAATAAGGGGTTTAAGCAGAGGCAGCAGATGAGATTTCAGCTTCATTCCTTCCTTCAGGATTTTAGTGTCTGTTGTAAATGCTGCTTCTCTTGAACCTACCCTATGCTTCACACTGGTGCTATAACTGAAAATGTTGTTACACATAACAGAAGTGATTGATGGGAGACTGGAAGGAAGTTTCTAACCCTACTAAAAATATTTTGAGGTCTTTACATGCCTAGGATATGTGACAGAAACAAAGCAAATATGGACAATGGAATGTAGAAGATTGCCAAGGTTTGTAGGGCGAGAGGATATATTCTATTAAACTAACAACTACAGTAGGAAAAAACAGACAAGCTGTTTGACATATAAGTCCTTCTTGCATTGCTTAAATACTTAGATCATCTACAAGGACCTACTACTATTACTACAACACAACAAGTAGATTTCATTCACTTTCAGAGTTGGGAATAAAATGCAGCAGCATTATGTAAAAGGAGAAGTTAAAAAATCCTGGAGAGAAGGCAGCTGAGAGGAGGTCTGACCACAAGCTTCAACAACCTAAAGAACGGCTATAGGAAGGACAGAGAAAGAGGCTTCTCAAAGGAGGACAGTGAAAGGACATGAGAAAATAATCACAGCTGCGGCATAGGAAAACTTAACTAAATGTAAGGGAAAAAAATTGACAGTAATTAAGCAGTGAAATGGCTTGTCTAGAGAGGCTGGGGAATTTCCATCCTCAGAAATTTTCAAAACTTGACTGGATAATGCCCCAAGCAACCTGTCCTACCTTTGAAGTTAGCCCTATTTGAGGAGATTGGGCTAGATGACCTGCAGAGGTCCTTTTCAAGGCAAATTATTATGTGATTCTCAGTAACCTGCCACTGTGTAGCAGATAGTTGTACAAGCTACTGCCAATCATAATGTACCTTAATTTGTTAACCACTAAGTTAACACTAAGTGCCTGATACTGCAAATTTGCAAATCTTAACCTACGTTTTTATACAAATCATTTACATAAATTTTTATGCCAAAATTTACCATAATTTTCAAAAACTGAATTATATGCTTGGGATTATGCTTAATGTTAGCTGTTGAAATTATTTTTAAAAGATCAGGAACACTAGTCAATATTTAAGTACAGAAAGTGAAGATTAACTCAGCAAATTGACATTACACTAAGAACTGTAGATAAGCAGAGTATATTACCTAAATGGAAGTAACCTCCCTAAAACACAGAGTAACACTGCTACTGCTAGTTAAAGTGGCTGTAAATCTTTAATCATCTCAAAATAGCGGAATTACAGTTCAAATTTATATGCCAAGGAATACCTTCCTCCAGCAAAAGAATTCTTAATGATATGATGACATAGAGGTTCACTATTAAGAATTAAAAATGTCACTTGCAGAATAACAAATATAAACTCACAGAGCACTAAAATTTTCATTTGACATTCCCTATATAAGTACTGACTATACTGTTCATGATCTGAGCCCAGGTTTGTATGTTACACGCATTTCCTGTTACATTGAACTTACTTCAAAATTCAGATTTGTTATTCTCCCAACACCTATTCCCTTCATTCACAATTGCTTTACACTGTCATTGTTGAAACAAGATTTACAGAGTTGTAAGAAGCTTTCTTCAAATAATAATAAAAAGGATTAAACTTATAAGTTTAAAGGGACTAGCATATAGTATTACAAATATATTGATATTGTATGCTACATACTATATTTTTCATATGTACTCAGACACACCTTGCTTTTTCTCTCCATTTCCTTGTCTTGATAGAAATAAGTACCAACCAATGCCTCAAACAACCTTCATAACCACATGAATCCAAAACTTACTCTCTGGAAAAAAATATTTTAATCTATTAAAAACAGGACATAATTTTCTCAGTTCCCACTTTTTGAAATTCTGAAAATGGAGTGATACATTTTAAAGGGTACAGAACAGTAAGAGAGACATGAATCTGAAATGTGTCTTATATATAAATACAGTCAAGTGTTAATATAATAAATATGAAACTCCCTGATACAGACTTATGAAATAGGAAGAAAGGCCTAAGCTTCCTTGAATTTAAACACTCTAGTAGTAACAACACATAATGTTGCATTCAGTTATGTCCTCTGTTCAAATTACTGATGTCTCTGTATTTGAGAAACATATTATGCCCAGATCACATTCCTGTGTTTAACTAAGTTTACAGTCACTCCCTTTTCTTTAAATACTTGAGAGTTTTTTGTTTCTACATGTTCTGAAGTGTCATCATTTGTTGCCACAGGCACAATGGCTATATTTAACTAATAACGACAGCAGTTGTCATTAGATTTTAAACTCACTAACACTAGTCTGACATATTATTTGAAGTATGGCTTAATTCTAAATTTGATTAAAATTACAAACATCCCACCTTCTCTGCCAGTCAACATATTTCATCCCCTTGCCCTGAACTTTTCCGTGAACTCTTCAGGAAAATAGGTCATGGTATTCGTGTCCATTTAAACTAAAGAAGGCCCCCAGATTGTGAAAAGACTTTTATATGCTTTTCACAAAACACAAATAAAAATTTAAGTTCATCAATGAAAGATCAATGTTTTTCACTATGTTTTGAATGATAAAAATCTGAAGTCTAGCATTTACTTTACAAAAATCATATAATATTTCCTTTTAAAAAGTGAAGTTACATTTTACTTTGGGAAATAATTGAAAATATGTAAATGATTAGCAATTAAAACTGCTAATATTAGCCTAACAAAACAGTGAATCAATACTAAAAATTAAGCAAAAATTCCTATGATTATACTTCAGGAGTCCAGAAGCAATGAAAATTGTTTCAAGAAATCAAAAATTTGGTGTTGGTACAGTTTAAAAGAAATAATTAATATTTGTTCATGTCATTTCATATGAATTCTTCCTTTATTTACACTCAAGTAAACCTGAAATTATTTGGGGAATTAAACAGGTGTAAATGCCAAACAGAATAAGATAAGCCCTGAAAAGACTGCAACAACAATGCAGTATGATAAAAACATATAGAGACTGGGTGAAAGGTTAAGACTCTTCAGCTTTTTGGCTCCCAGCCCAAAATTCAATTGATAGGTTGATAGATTCTCTCACTTGGCAGAGAGAAGAGTGAAAATGCCTCTTAGTCACCAGTGCTCTATATTTATCTTCCCCATTCCTCTCAAACTTTCCTCTTGAACTTACATGCACTGGATCTAGCACGATAATGGCTGGAAGACTGTCTGTCTCGTTCTGGATTGGGATGAATTTCTCCATTCCGCACAGCTGGCAATCAATTTTGGTTTGGAGTTTTTTTATATAGGGGTCAGAGATGTAATTATAAATCATTTTAACAGATTTTTACTGCAGTCTACAAGTTACTGGGGATACAGATCTCAATGTTTTTCATTTCTTGAAGAATTTTTCATTTTAACACTCCTGCTTAATGCAAATAAAGGAACTAAGACAAAGGTTCCACAGGCCAAGAACCTTATCTGTTGTTATGTGAAAGGTATAGATGAAACTTTCTTAAAATTCCTGGTTCTTTCTACACGTAAGGATGTCTCAGAATTTACCCTGGATTTGTCTTCCAGGATATTTTTGGGGTGGTGTTAGGACAAGTTCAGCTACTGATTTATGGAGCTGTACTTTTCACATTTAATTGACATTGTTTTGGCTGTACCTTACTGTTTCCATGTTCTTTTATTCAAAATACAATTATAAGCAACATTTGGAAAGTATTTTTCCAATCTAGAAAATAGCATTATTCTTTTTTTTATTACAGAATTGCTGACTTCTTTACCATTATTATGTTCCCATTGCTGTAGATATTGTAAAAATTATACAGAAAGACACCTTTTCATATCCAGACATTTTATAGCCTGAGGGCCTAATGCAGAAGTCTATGAAGGAAGCTGTATCTCTCCCTTTAAATTTAAGTGGATTCTGGGTAAGGCATCAGAGACTGTGTCCTCCCAAAATACAGTACTAACACTTAACCAACTAATACAGTATCATCTCTTTGCTGCCCTAAACAATAGTACGATATGAAACATAGTTGTTCAAGAGAAACTGTAATAAAAGGGTAATAAATAGGGCATTATATACATATATGGAACATAGTAGATACTATCACTTCATAAAATCAGTTCTCCTTAATGAAAAATTGGAGGCTATATATGAAGGGTTTAGTGATCTCTGTTTAGCAGCATATTATAATGGGTGTTTACTGGTTATCTATACAATTCCATTTGTATAATTAATCTTATGCTTAAGCAAATATTGAATTATAGCTTTTTAATTGTAAAAAAAAAAATCTCATGCAAACTATTCTTGAAAAAATATTCCCTCTGGTGATTCTCTTACCCTGACCAATTTACCTTACTTGGTTTTATTTATATATATGTATATGTGTATGTGTGTGGGGGGGTGTCTGTCTGGTGTATGTAAACGTATTATCACTTTTGACTATCAGTTTACAGCTTCTAGTTAAGTTGTCATTTCTCACTCCATAAAGCCTATTGGTTGCTCCCAGAAATCAAGCATCTGGTCAATCTGTCATGGTGGAAGATGTCTCTACAAGTCAGGAACATCATCAAGCTAACGTATACCACAAAGGTTTCTCATATTTCTTTAACAAACTACTGAAGTTAATGGACAGGAGAGCAAAGCCTAAGGCCAGGAAAGAAAGTTAAAGCCTGACAACATACATTTGCTACAGTTATTGTGCCATCAATAAGACTCCATGTATGTTGTCTGGAAAAACATATTTATCAAAATCTGCTGTGGAAGCTCTTGAGGGAACACTACATGTACCTTTGGTTCTCGTGCCAAAGGAAGTAGTAGAGTTTCCTTCTTTAGATTTCTCACTTAGCAAAAGACACAGCATATTAAAGGTGGAATCTTACTGCTAGGCTCCTGTAGAAAAAAACCTAAAGACTTAAATGCTGTTGAGTGGCTAGAAGGGGGACTTCAATATTGTGCTGGTTTTGGCTGGGATAGAGTTAATTTTCTTCATAGTAGCTAGTATGGGGCTATGTTTTGGATTTGTGCTGAAAACAGTGCTGATAATTCAGGGATGTTTTCGTTACTGCTGAGCAGTGCTTGCACAGGGTCAAGGCCTTTTCTACTTCTCACACCACCCCCACCAACAAGGAGTTGGGAGGGGACACAGCTGGGACAGCTGACCCCGACTGACCAAGGGATATTCCAGACCACAGGACGTCATGCTCAGCATATAAATCTGGGGGAAGAAGGAGGGAGGGAGGGGACGTTCGGAGTGATGGCGTTTGTCTTCCTAAGTCACCGTTAGGCGTGATGGAGCCCTGCTTTCCTGGAGATGGCTGAACACCGGCCTGCCCATGGGAAGTGGTGAATGAATTCCTTGGTTTGCTTTGCTTGCGCATGCAGCTTTTGCTTTCCCTATTAAACTGTCTTTATCTCAACCCATAAGTTTTCTCATTTTTACTCTTCCGATTCTCTCCCCCATCCCAGCATGGAGGAAGTGAGTGAGTGGCTGTGTGGTGCTTAGTTGCCAGCTGGGGTTAAACCATGACAATTGTGAAGGGTTCCAAAATAGCTCAGAAATGGGCATATTTCAGATCTCAGAAAGGTACCCACAACAGAAAAGGGCTGTAATAATCTATAATAATTTGAATCTAAATTTTCCATAGTAAAATAATAAAATTAATTTTCTGTCAGAAACCCTTAAAACAAAATATAATCTAGGTTTTACTGGCAACCCTCTCAAAGACCAGTTTTTTCTCATTCTAATCTTCAAGATATGATCAAGCTATTTCCTAAGTATTCAATCCTATTTTGATATATGATAATTCAAGAGGAAACTTCTATAGCTCACAACAAATTTCTGTTGAATATCTTAAGATCTTCAACATATGTTATAAAATGGATAAACTCATAAGATATGATGAGATACGTATTTCTGCATATTTCATGAATATTTGTTATAGCATATTCCTTTTTCAGATCAAAATTCCGGTACAAATGCACTAAAATAATAACATATAATACAGTAATTACAGGAAATTTTGTAATAAAATGTATTAATTTCAGGTTCATAGAGGAAATGCATTTTTCTGAAAAATAAAATGTGACAACTTTAATTTTTATGCGTTGATGAGAAAAAAACCAATATTATTTAGAATGATGCTTGGAATTGAAACATTTCCAAATCAGTCAATAGTTAGAATGGTAAGAATCCATCATTTCACTGACACTTACTCCTTGTAAAAAAGATGTCCTATTCTAAATGTATTCACACACATTCTTGTCAATTGGAACCTGTCTTGGTAATTTATTCATTTTTTAGATCATGTGATATCTGTTATCAAACAAAATAATCTTTATCTCTTAATTTAAATACAAACCTGAAATGCAGCATTAAGCACACTAAACATGGATTACTTTTTCTAGTGGCCTCCTTGTCACAGTGCATTAATAAAAGACACAAAATCTTATTCACTATTTTTAGTTTTACTTTTAGCACAGCGTACTGGAAACATATACATCCTACAAATATAACTCTAAATGAAAGAGTACAGACATTTTGGCTAGGTAGTAAAAAGTGAACATTTATGTGCTACATGTTTCCATATCTAGTGTTCTTTACTATAGTGATGCACAGAGTGAGAGCTGGAGGTAGGTCATAAACAACGCTCTGTACCCAGGTAATAAGATATATTAATCAGATGAAGTGCCTATGTGATTAATCAGCGCCTATGTGATCAGCGAAGTGGACTATGCTCCATGCAAGGAGTACTTGTCAGTATGACTTACAAAAATAAGTGAACAGGTCTTATCGACAACAGCATTTTGTCCAAAATGCTGTCTTTAGGAAGTGATTCAGTTTAAGATTAGCACAGCTAAATTAGGTGTCTACTTGTAAATTATCTATATGTGAACTAGACATTTTAGTTCCCATTTTAGTCAGTAGAGCTCTAGTAAGTATAGTCATATATCTGTATAAATGCTTAGCTTCACTACTCTGAAGGCTCCTGCAGAAATCACTGATGTTACTCCCAGTAGTACAGTCAATTAGACCTGAGCATAACTGGGTTTGGATTGCAGTCTAAGTCCACAAATGGTTGATCAGCCAAAACTCCTTTGTCTCCAACTTAGTAACTCTGAAGCAAGATCAAGGTAAATGGCAAACCCAGAAACTGAAAAATTACTGAATGGAAGATGAAGTTTAGAAGAAGCCATGTTTTCCACAATAGCATGACTGATATAATGTACAAACTTTTAGGAAGGAGTGATAGTCAATTGATCATTTTATTGGGCAAGGTTGCTAATGTCACTGGAATTAAATTCAATAGAAAGAAATTAGTATCAGTTTAAGAAACTGGTAACTAATGAAGAAAAAATGAAGCAGCACACTGGAGACACCTGAAACTCAATTGCAAAGACATGTGAGGGTACAATAAAAGCTGACAGGAGAAACACAAGGTATTAAAAAGAATAAGTAAGAACATCCAATATGTTTTGAAATTCAGTAACTGCTAAATATATAAGAGTCTGCAAAAAACCACTGAAGTATGTGGTCTCCCATATATTTCCAATGAACAATTAATTAAATATAACCATTGACCATCACCAATTACATGGAAGAACAACATACTACAGAGCATTAACTCTTTGGCACAGTTCTGCAACACACTACTTCTACAATAGTCCCTCAAAAATATGTTTTAAATGCTTGAGACTTGATACTTTTTTGTTTGCTAAACTTCTGTTGAAAAGGCACCTTATAACTGATACCTCAGATGTATTTATTATAAATATTGAATTAAATTAAAAGAAGCAATAGCTTTCAATTTTTATCCCAGATCATGTAATTTGTCAACTTATGTTTGAATCCTTATTCACTTAATCCAAATATTAATTTAAATTTCAATGTCAGAAAGATGAGAAGGTGAATAAATCCAAATAAACCAAGACATCAACATCACTGGGAATTATATTTTATATAGGTATTTATACCATTTAAAGCAATGAAAGTATATGCAAGATGATATAATTCTGACAGACTTTGTGATTTATACAGTACTTGAAATACAGATTTCCACAAAGGTGCTGATCTTGCAAATATTTATGTGTAACTACACACATAAAAAGTCTCTCTGATTTCAAAGGGATCACTTGTACATATTTGCAGGGTTGTGGCTTTAGTGTATATCATTGATCTTCCATTCCCACGCAAAAAATATTTGCTACTGACATTTGACCTTGTTATCTATGCGTTAAGAACTCAAATGCAGCAATCAGTATGTTTATACTGACAAGTCATACTACTCTATGCTCTCTTCCCAGTCTTGGGCTAGAGAAAGAAAATATAAAATACGTACTGTCTATCTCTATATTTTTATAATATCTTCAATATAGTGTAGCTTTTTAAAAATGTGTACACTGTCATTCCTACTATGTATAGATAAAAAAAAAAGGCAAAAAAAGTACTATGGAATGTTATACAAAGAATTTATGAATGTTTTTAACATCAATTCTGATTTTTGAGCACATGGAATTCTATAATATAAGCTGTCATTTTCCAGTTCTATTAAACTTGTAAACAGAGGTGTAAAAAGGCCTATTTTCTGTATTGGTGGCTTTTCTACTTATAGCAGTGACTTTTTGTTGTTATACTTACCCTTTTAATGGACACACAATATGTTACTCTGTGCCCAAGCTCACCTACTCTTTCTTTTCTCAAAAGACAAGGCACATCTGCCACCTGCTCTAGTCTGTGTCCCAGCAACAACTGTCGAGCAGCAAAAAGATTGATTATCAGTCAAAAACCATTCAACAACACCAGATTTTGGTAGGTTAAGCTTGCTGATCCAGCAAGAGATGGTGTGAAATTTTCAGTAATGTGTGCCAACATTTTGGTGCTAAAAGAACAGCAGTGCATGTCACAATGAAACACAGCCAAAGATATGCAGACAAAGCACAGAAGTTTTTGTTTTGAACTTGGCTTGCAAGAGGAAAATGAGAGAAAGAAAAAAAGACTTGCTTAATGAATTGAAAATCTATCATAACACTCAAGTCATATGCATGGAGAAACTATAATAAGAGTACCAGTGAAGGCTTTGTAACAAATTACAGCAGTACCATATAAAAATACTGCAATAGGATCATGTAAATAATTCATACAGTACAAATAGCAGTTTTATCATACACTTTTGCAAGAATAAATACAAAGATCTGTGCCTTTTACTGAATATATAGGCCATTCATTACAGCCACTCTAGTGACTGGATCACCTGTATCATACTCAGAATAATTTTTATGTTATCAACAACAGCTTATCATATATAAAATTGATTATGTAAGACAGGCTTACTAACATAGGTTTCATTCATGAATACCTCCATGAATATGTAAACAAACCTTTAATTACCTGGACTTATATCATAAAGGCTCTACTAATTAATATTAGATTTTTATGTGTATAGAGAGAGTTATATCGTAGTCATTTTCTTAGGCAAACAGCCAGTAATGAGTACTATATAGATATCTTCTTGAAATGTATTTGTACTAAGTAATATCAATCTGTAAAAGAATTAGCAAAAGATCATTTGTATATTTTGAAATTCAGAATGAACTATTTAACACTGAAGTATGTCTCCTAATACTTCCCAGGATAACAAATGCTATTTAAAAGCTACGTAGAAAAATAAAAACAAAGGCTCATTTATAAAGAAAGTACATAAGAAAAAAAACCAGCCAAAAGTACAAAGAATTATATATATAAAATATATACAACATTTATATAAAAGATGCACACTAGTTGAATGATTTGTCTTTTGTTTTTCTTCTTTGCTATCCCTAACTTTTTAAAAATCATATCACACATTTCACTACTATAAGACTATACAAATTGGAATGTTTCACATAATATTAAACCATTTATATTATTTGCATTTCTCATTGGAACTGCGTACTGGAATTGTAGATTCCTACGTACACATACACTACCCTAATAATTTTGTCCTTTATAATACATTAGCTTATATTAATTAAAAGTTCTTTATCACAAATGCCGGTTAAATTAATAGTTTAATAAAATACCCAATTGGTATCTTGGATTTGATACTGAACCCTACTTAAGCTAATGTTATAAAATGTTACCACAAATTTGCTGGAGAAATCTCACAAGGTACTTTATGGTGTTAAAATATGCCAGAGAGAAACATTTACATTCACATTTAAACTGTAAAGGATTCAGAAATAGTTTTCTCCCCTTGTAAAAAATAAAACATAATTACCAGTTTGGTAAAGGAATGAGAAGGAAAGAAGAAAAAAATCTAATAATGGTATTACCAAACAATCTAAAATGAATAAAGCATAGTAAAGTAGATATTCCATATTGCTATATTAAACTTTCAAAAATTGTAAAACAATGACATCAATGTACATAATCTTACATTCTGGATTATTTTTGCTAGTGGAATAAGCCTAATTAATTATGTCTGTTTGATGTCACTGAAACTAAACAGTAAATTCAATAATCTCTTTACATTTTCACCATTTAACCTCCTGCAGGCTCCCTAATGTCTATTCAGATCTATATTAAATTAAGTACCAATGCTAATGAAGGGCAATAAACGTGGCTGTCAGTAGATTTTTCTTTCATTAAGCACATTATCCTCTTACTGAGCTGTAAATGAGTAAACATTAGTTTTGTTAAACCATGCAAAAAGACAGGATGAAAATCATTTTTAATTGCACCCCTTAAGCCATTTGCTGGGGGTTCTCAGTTTTGTTTTTGTTTTTTTACCTTTTATTTTTTTGAATGGATATAAAAAGGTCTCTCCAGTTGAAATATAAACGTCGGCATCATGGGGTATGTCTTTAGGTTCTAGTGCTTCAGTGCCGTCTGCCAAGAACACTCATTGTGCAGCCATGTTCAGATTGAGCTTTTCAGAGCACTCCTCCAGCAGCTAAATGAATGCAAGAGGTAAGGAATACTGATTACAAACATATTTCTATTATGATCAATATTTAGTCAGAAAAAAATAAAATTGGAAATAAAAAAACACTCTTAACTAATTTACCAATTGTGGTAACTGCATTACAAGCCATTTAGTATTTTAGTGATTATGACTAGAAATCACAGGATAAGAAAAACACATAACCTTAAAAAGACTGATTTAAAAGTATTGTGCTCTTGCCTTTTAATGTCAAGTAATAATGTACATTATGCTGTAACTTATTTCACTTAACGTTTATAAGAATTTTTAACAAGTCACACATATTAGGAATAGTGTACAAAGGACAAAAAGTTTTACATAAGCTTATTTTAAATGAAAAAAAGGATTTACGTTAGGGTTTGAAGCAAAAGCTACAAATAAACTTTATGCATGCAAGAAAAATGCTATCAGAGGTTACTGGCTTAATTAAGGACACAGAAACTTTAGCAAAGATCTTTCTTGTGCCATTTGTGTAAGCTATGAGTTTGATGACATTTGGCTGCTGTTTAATAACTTTGGATACTTCAAATGCCCTCTGGACATGCCAGAGTTTGGAAACAGAGAGCACAGTTAATTCTGTTGAAAAAAAATCCAGTTTAGGATATTAAAGAAACAATCCAAGATATTTGTCTTTTTTTTTAACCTTCTTCTAGAACTTTTATAATAATTGTGTGGGAAGACAATCTGAACGTATGGTCATTAAAATTCTTCACAGTGTAAGAATTTAGTTTGCAGCACCTAAGTTATAAATATAGAAAATACAGAAAAATTGGACTGTTGTAAGAAAAATAGACTTAATCTATCCCAAATTGAGTTTATTCAGAACTTCTAGAATACTTGGAAAGTAATTGCTTAATTCCACTATGAAGTCCTTTTATGAAACATCTTAAGAATTTCACAAGAAAAATCACCTAATTTTAACAGTATTTTTCAAAATCTATCAGCACAAATATAGAAAAAAATTTTGTTGATTCTGAGAAAACTTGTAATTAAAGAGCACTTTCAATGCATAGTATGCAGGTTATTGCTTCTACTTTAAAAAGTAAGAACTGGTGACAGTCTTTTCTCAGGCAAAATTTCAATCAAATTGACAGCAATTATGCCTGTACAGTAACTGCAGAGTGGGGCTTATTGTTAATTGTTTCTGTTTCCCAGATAGCAAAATATATTCAATGCAGCTGCCAGAATAAAATTAAATAAACTAATATTCAATTAAAAAAATATCATAATACTATTTTAAAATGCTCATACCACAAACAACTTCTGAATAATACCCCAGTAAGACTATTTTCAAAAAAGAAAATAAAAACGAGGGGAAAGCAGATTTATAACAAAATGTCATACTTCAGCACAAACATTTGTGACATATGGTCTCTGTCCTAGTCTGCAACAAGAGGTTCCCATACAGAACTCAAAACTGGTTTGAGGCCTAAGATTTGAATTTCTCTCCCATGAAAAACCTTGGAAATTTTTCCATTCATTTCAATTAGCACTGAACTGATACGTCACTTAAACCATAATGGTACATAAGTAATCTCACATATTTTACAGTTTCCACATCTCTTGAATGACAAAATGACCACATAAGAATCCTAGGGTTTTTTGTCTTCTCTTTAGCATTTCTAAAGCAAGTCATGCTATTAAATAAGCATAGCTACTTCGGCGTTGAGTACTACACCATATAAATAAGAAAGCCAAAATGTGGCCTCCTTAAAAAGTAACTATATATTTTCTTTTTGGTTTTAGAGTTTAAGACTTTCATACACCAGGGGACAAGTATATTAAAAGACATGTCTATCATATAAAATTAGCAATTAGAAATACTTTCATGATTTTGGATAGAGCACTTTCAGAAAACATTTACAAAAAGGAAAAATTCAGAGCCATTTGTATCTTATTTGAGGTCATGTCTGCACACAAATGAGGGGATACCATGATAACTATAATCATCTGGGTTTGACTCATTTACAACAATTTCCCTACTCAAAATAGAAGACACTAACAACAAAAAGCTTTTGATGAGGAGATCTAAATTAAGCACACTAAAATACACTTTTGTTCACCAGGTCTTCACTTTAATCACCTTTATGGTACATTGCAAAATCCAATTGTTCTCTTGGATTTTCCAGACAGACAGAATCAATTTGGTTTAGATTAATTATGGAGAATCACATTCTTCTTTACAGAGGGTCAACCTGATGGATATTACCTATCTACTGTTAAGTCTATTAAAAATTTGTACAGCAAACTGGGATGCCTGGTTTATTGTCATTTTATTTGTCTTTCAGAAAGCTTTGATGAAATCAATACATTTTTAAAAAGGATATACTCTCAGAAATTGTTAGGTCAAGAAATCTTAATAAAAATTAGCAAGGTCTGTTTTAGAATATCTACTGAATCATCATTACAAGGTGACTGAACTGCAGCAGTCATGATTAAAAGCAACAGAGAAGAGCTTTGATTACCTTAGTTGACCTGTGGGAACACTTTCAGCTCTGTTTCTCTTGCATGGTGATATAAGACAGAAATTGTCTGTACTGCTTGATTTGTAGCTGTCTATATGTCTGATACTCCACCACAGCTCTGAACTGATTTTGTTTGATGTGTAGAACAATCTTGAAGTCTTGACCTTCTTGATACCATTGCTGATTGCAAGTGAATGTTAGGACAAATAGAAGTTGTCTAGAGCTTTTCTTCCCTGCAATATTTTTTAACAGCTATTTTTGCATAGGGAGGGAGACATTTCCTGAAACAGAAATATGATAGATATAGTTAAAATTTTATCTTTTTGCTCTGGTCTTGCCATTACTTTAAATTAGTACTGATTGACTGTACAGAGTTCAGAAAAGCCTACAACAACTTAATTAACATTGGAAAACACCTTATGAAACTGTATTAAGTTTCATCCTGATTCTTATTTCTGCAAACTATAAAATTATTTCAGAATTCAGCTCAATTAATCTTTGCACAAGCTAGGATCAGAATGGGAATTGTATAAAGTGCTGTAGGACAGGATTATGGTGAAGTACAGTAGGTATTTCAGCTATACTGAACTGCACTAGCACCGAGTCTGTGCTAGCCTTCCTTCGTACAAAATGAACATTAAATTTTCTCATAAAGCTAAAAAAAAGGGCTTATTTGCATAAAAACATTAAAAATAATGAAAGCAAAAGCCTCCAACTTTCAATCTGAGGCTACTATTAATGGCACAAAATTACTTTATACTGTAGGCCAAAAGTCTAGGTGGAATATTCACCCATATGAATATCACACAATCTAAATTCATCTAGTCTTTGGAAGATCCAAATTAGCACTAGTACAACTGTGCCAATAGTAGTACCAAAGATCAAGAAGAAGCAAGAAAGGAATCAGATGAGATCAAGCCCTCATTCTTCTTTCATATTCAAATAATTCTTAAGCATCAGAATATTTCCATTATAAATTACAAAAATGATGTCACAAAAAATGTGAACTTCAAAATTTTTCCACACAGATTGCAATGTGTTTACCTAGGAAATTCTTAAACTAATATACTATCACAGGAATACCAAATAGTGGAGTTCAATCAAAGAAAACTCTTCTTAGTATTACAAGACTGAACACACTATGCTGTGTTTTGAATTCTGACTAGTGACAGCAAGAGGACATTTTTTTTGTAAATACTCTTTTTCTTAAAAGACCATTTTGTTACCCACTTCAAGAGCAGAAAATAACTACAAAACCAGAAACAAACTTCTTTATACAATAAAAATCTATTAATTGTCATTGTTTATTCTGTAGATAACTTCCTTCTTTACCAGATAACATCCTTACTTGCTACTCCTGAACTATTTTGATGGAATATTAACAGTACTGTTAGTATTAACTAGGAACTACCTTGTTTACATGACAAGTAAACCATTATGTAAGTGGTCTGGTGTGGCAAAGGGCTACTACTTTTCAACAATATGTACTACCTACAAAACCTCTTGTCACTAAATTATACTACACAAGGAAAATATCTAAAGGACTAATATTATTATTGTTCCCTAGTTCTTGTCCAGCTTTTTCTTAAAATTTCCCACCATCATGACAACTATTTACATGTACAGTGTATGTCAACCTCAGGGTACTTGTGCATACACTCCAATTCCTTAACTGAGGTGGTTTCAAACAGAAAAAGCAAGCATGCAATTACAAAGAGGAATCTTACTCTTGCACTGCTGAGCTGTTTTATACTTTGAGAAAACTCAGATTTATATGTAACCCTGGTGCTCATCTTTCTGGAGATTGAACGCCATAAAATGAAAGTCTTAATTCGTGGAAACCTCATAAAAAGAGTCAATTTGAAATGGCATTCACTAGTCAGGAAAAACAGTTCAGTACTCCATATTAAAGCAAAATTTCTTCTTAGTCAATGGCACATTTTGCTAGCTGCGAACACCAAGATGTTGTGATCCTATTTTTATGGCACAAGTAAAGATGTCCAGATAGAGATACACAGAGAAAAGATTTTGAAATCAGAAATTTAAATGGGAAAAGAAATGAAAAAAACCTAAAAACTTAAAGGACTCTGAACAACTTTTTTCCCATTTAAATGCAATTAAACTGCTGTTTATTCATGGCCAAAGCACTGAAGGTTTTTTGTAATCATTACAAAAGGAACTTTTACTTTCAGTTAGTTCTACATGCTGAAATTGTTTAGCTACATCAGATCAAAATTTTTATTCTATTGCTCTAGTGCAATTTTCTAATTATTCATTATTGTCTAAAGCACATTTCTCCACATTTTTTCTTTAAATAGAAAACAACAGCATACTAAAGAAAAGTAAATAGTCCATACGGTTTTCTAAGACATAAATCTGCACATGGTTAATATTTTTTTCCATAAGTGAAAAATATAGTTACTTTAACAGACGTTGGTTCAGTAACAGCTATACAGGTCAAAGTTATCACACAGTTTTGGATGTGAATTCAACAGCAGGATAATGACAGTTGCCAAGGATTTGTACTTGCTGTCGCTTACTACTAGTGTTGCCTGTCAAATTGTCTCTTTTTCTTATACAGAAGCCATGGAATTTTTTATGGATAGCAATTACTTACAATATACAATGAAGTACATCAGATGTAACAACCACCCTTTAGCCCTTCATTATTTGGTCGTCTCTTTGTTATATCTAGTCATCCATTTTCACCTAAATTATTTATTTATACTGCATATTTGACAAGCATGTATTCTTTGCTTTATTTTTTCAGTAGTCGTTCAAAAGATATAGTGATTTATTTTAATATTCTCCTATTTAAATTTACATATTTAAATTTACCTTATTTTTATTTTTGTACCTGCACTTTGTGTGGAATTTCTCAAGAAAAGCATTAACTGCACAGCGATGGCATTTTATTTATCTACCAAAGGTATTAAAAATTAAAATCATGGCAATATCAGATCTTAACCATAATGGAGGGGTTAAGCAAATCTTAAATTTATTCACTATTTGTTTGCATTGTTAAAGTATTTTTCCCCAGCCATCATATGCATTTCATATTTGTTTGCACTTATGTTATTGCTGCACTACATGCATGTATGCTCCAGATAACCATATTAATATATCTTTATATTGATAGATGAGACCATGATATTATGGTCCTGAAACGTTTTCTGGTACAGGCCTGCATTCCCATCATCATAAGACTTGTGACAATTCTAAATTTAATTTTATTATACAGGAAAACCACAGTATACATAATTTACATGATAAAAAACAAAGCCTAATAGTTTAGTAAATTTAATATTTTTGGGAAACTGCCTTCATAGTAAGAAACACAACAAAGAGCAGCTTTACACACATAATCTGTATCACTTTGGGAAGGACCTTCTTCAACAAATAATGCTGCAAACCTCACACCTGCCAAATAAAATAAACTGTTCTCAACTCATACAGCAGTTGGAAACAAAAAGTGATGATTGTTTTCCTTTTATTAGGAAAGCCAAATCTTCTCATTTTCTCCTAACAGTCTTTCCAATTACAGGCTATCACAAAACTACAATCCATTCTAAATGAGTACACCCTGAGTAATAACCTAGTAAGTACAGGCTGTGTGTGAAACTCATGTCCCACTAAAATTGTTGGGAATTTTGCCAAAGGCTTGAATGAAAATTTTATCCTGGATCTCTGAGTCAATGAATAGAAAGAAACTGCTTCTCCTTTCTCTGTCACTTCCCCACTGAAATCCTGGCATCCCACAGACCTCTGGCCATGAAAGGTTTTTCTCCAGAAAATTTTTCTCCAGACCCAGGATTTTCTTCTAAAGAGAAGAAAAGAAACTATACTGGTCAGTTAGGCAACTGGTGCCTAATGCAGAAGGAAATGTTTAAACAATCCTTTTTGGATACCACAATAATGTGACAACATTTACTCTCTTCTTCCTTAGCCAAGAAACTAGACAGCACCCCATACATCTCTTCTGTCTCACCCCGAATGCCAGAGAAATGGATTTTCTTTCGTTGCCTGGAACAGAAAAAACCTATTCAATGCCTGAGGAATGAAGCTGCTACACTATGGAAAAGAAATCAGGGTGAAAAATGAGAACATAAATTCCCTTGACCAAAATAAACGCTCAAAAAGAATTGATAATTGAGTCATCATAGCTAGGTAGATTACAAGGTAAATAAAAAGCTGTAAAAGTTTGAAACTTAGGTGTCACTTACACTTGCACAGTTAAAGGGCTACCATCTGCTCCCATGCCTCTCTGCGAAGCAGAGAAAAAAGGGCAGCAGCACCTTGGGATCTTCAATGGCTGCAAGGGCCCTGATCATCGCATCCCCCTCCTGAGGATTTGCCCGCTGGGCTCAGGGCCAGCTTAGAGACAGCACAGCTGAGGGCTGCCCCTCCTTCCCTCTGGCGACCACAGGGAGCTGCCAGACAGCCCCGCAGGGCGGCCTCAGCCGAGGCTGGTCCCCTTCTGCGGGAGCTGCGTTTAAGCCGAAGCCCCAGCGCTCGGCCTCGCCTGAGGCGCGGCCCCACCCGCGCGGCAGCCATGTCCCCACCCGTGCCCGGCCACGGGCCCCGCTGAGCTGCACCCAGGCCCCAGCCCACCGGCTGACTGACTTCCCGCCTTGGCCTGGCGACCGCTGGCCGCGTCTGACCCTGCCGCCAGACCCGGTCCTGACCCCGGCTTACTGACTCGTGTTCCTGGCTCGCCCTCGGCCCTGCCTTGTCACCCCGGGCCTGCCCCGTGACCCGGGCTCCAGCCGTCCCAGCTGCCGCCCTGGCCGGGCCTCGCCTGGCAGAGCCCCTGCCCCAGGGCCTGGCTGGCAGGCCTGGCCCCCAGCTCCCCGACCCGCAGGGAGCAGCCGACCCTTGCTGCGCTCTGGTGAGGGCTTTCAGGACACGACGGGATCTCCTCCCTTCGATAGCGACATGGAGCATCTTGTCATTTCTAACCTTTCGTATACTTCCTTTACTAAAAAAAATCTTCGACTCTCCTGACTGAAATCCATTCTTAACACCATGACTCGGCGTTCCAGTTTGCCATCTGACCAAAGAGGAAGGAAGATCTGGTACCTAAAGAGCCCAAGAAACTTGAGAAGATGGAATTATTTTACAGATTTCAGGACCACTAAGTCAGCTGCAGATGGATCCAGAATGAAGGATTCACAAACACTGAAACAACTAAAATTTTAAAGAAAGACAAAAACTGAAAGTCAACACGTCTGCAGGGTTTTGAGATATTTTTCCCCTTACCTGAGTGAAATTGGAAGAGAAAGTATAAAAATATTTTAAACGTTTTACTTCTCTTCATCTCTAGTCTGAGACTGATGCTAGCAAAATATTGACTCAATTATATTTTTACAACTTATCACACAGCGGCAAATTAAGCGTCTCTGACAAATGACATGAGCGTAAAGTTGCCATGGCTTTACTCGCACATTTTTTGCTAATGTACGTTGTGCATCCATGTGGCATGAAGACATTTGGAGAGTTTAGAGCTCATCATATTTCTGTGATGATACACATGCCATATGGCATTTTTTCTGAGCACTTATTAGACTTCTGTTGTTCGCCATTTCCTGTTCAGAAGTACAAAAGATTGTAACTAAAATGAAAGCATAAGCTTTTTGTTAATTCTTAAGACTGATGATTAAATAGCGATTAGAAAATTGAACCAATCTTCTTTCATAATTTTTTCTACAGCTTTTGAGAACATGGTAGGGTTCAGACAGTTTCATTTGGATGCATATCTACTTTGCATATTTCTCCTTTCTGGAGTAGCAAGATTTGGAATTGAAAGGGAAATTTGGAGGCTATAAATAGAGAGAGAAAAGACATTCTCTGTGTACTTAGATTAATCTGATTATCTGTATAGACAATCAAATCAGAAACACCTGAAATCAAGACATACAGATTTAAAAAAAAAAACATCTCTTCTCTTCTCCTTGCTGCCACTTCTCTCCTCTACCTCTTTCAACATGAACAACTACTGTGTTTCAGAAGTTGCTTCTACAAAGACATCACCAAGAACTCAGGAGCTTTGTAATTATTTTACTCCTTTTAACAGGAAGGGTTCTTTTTTTTTTTATTTGAGGGGAAAACAAATATGTGATAGACCTTCAGATAAAATGGTCTGAAGCCAGGTCAGAATTTACATAAACCTAAAATAGATCACTGGCTTTTGGACATATATACAGTCTAATATTTTACCTATAATTGATTTATACAGACTGGCCAGTTGAGAAACCCTTAAACTACACTTTTTTATGCATGAGATCTGCCATCTGATGAGCAAGATACCTGTGAGAAGGAAACTTTCATGGTGTTACTGCAGAAGCTATGCTGACAAAAATCTTACAAAGTAAGCTCTTAAAGTGAGTGTTTGCTTTAATATTGTATGAAGATCAACATTTGAATATGTTTTATTTTAATGAAAAGAAACAACGTACAATTTACACAGCTGTACTATTTTTCAGAGACAAGAGTTTATGTGTTGATACCTGTTAACAACTTAGCAATCATAGTTACCAGCAAAACTAACAAGAAGCAGTAGACGCTAAAGCAAATCCGAAGTTGGCCTTTACAGTTTAAGAGCCAATTCGTGCAAATACTTACACAGTTGTTTAATATAAAGCACATCAATGTGTCCATTACTTCAGTGCAAATAGAAGCATATATGCTTCTTTGCAGGACTGAAGCCCTGTTTTGCATTTCTTAAATGAACATTTGCATTTGAAGTATATACTATTATTATTATTTTCAGTCTACAAAATGCAGACATAGCACCATGTTGTATAAATCACCATGACCAACTTTAAACATTCCATTCATTGAAAACTGCTACAAAACCTTTTAATCGTACAAACTGATCCATTTGACTAGTTATGCAAACTAGGTAGCTGTTTCATTGCTCTCCCAAATTTCTTGAATTACTCTTTCTTCTATATCTTTTGTTAAATAGATTTACTTATTTTTTTGCTGATAGGATTTTTTTTTTATAAGTCTATACAGAGTCTAGCACAATGGGCCCTGAACTTGCCTGAAATACCAATGGACAACACCCCCACCACCACCTCCCCACCAAATCAACATTAAGGTAACAAAAAGGTAATAAAGTAGAACCAAGTAACTCTATGAGCCATAAAAACCAACTATAATGCTGGAATATAATTTTAATGTTAAACTAGATGAATTGCAGTACCAGTTACAAAAATCAGAAAGAAATGCAAATTTTATTGTGATGTTTATTTCCATTTGACTGGATTGATCTTCTGTGACCGAGTACTATTCCTCTTTTATATATCTTAACCTTCAAACATTCATTGGTGATATGCATTATTTCGAAACAGCTTTATTTACCATGTGCTTACTTTTATCAATTTTACTTAGTCTAGCTCAGCATGCAATTTAATGGTAAAGTAATATGATCCATTGGCTAGGTGACATCAAAATGGGCAGACTTGCTCCTCTCTTCCCCTTGTCCTGGACAAGTTCTCCAGCCACCTTCCCAGTGCTGGCACTGATGCATGACAAGTCTGTTCAGTGGAGTTAAATCAGCAGAAAAATATAAATTTTTTGGCAGGATTAGATTTTTGCTCATTTATCTCCATGAATTATTTCACTGTGTGGTCACACAAATGGCAGTGCTGATGCAAGGGCAGCAAGAGTACATGACTGAAGCTGGCGAAAAAGGAACGGCAGAAGAATTTTACAACTTGAGTGGCAACCAGTCATTAGGTCAGCATAGCCGTATCTTCATGCTACACCTTTCAGTTCAAACTGAAGAGACAACAGGAGTTTTGCTTAAGCTAAGACTGAAATATGTATGTCATATAGGAATATATAATGACATGGTATTTGAGGTACAGCAACTATATTCTTTCCTGCAATACTAAAAGGCATTTTACTACTTGTTGCTATACTTGGAAAGTACTGCAGTCGTTAAAAGAATCCACATAATGGAAAAATGTTAATCGAAAGTATGATAAATTATACACTGTATCTTTAAAGAAAATAAGCAAAAAGCCAATTAGCTCAGTGCTCCTCTTCAACAAACATGTGGAAACATATCCAATTATGTTGGGAAAAGCTAATTAAAATAAAATGAATAATCTAAATACCAGAACTAAATATTTCATTTTATAATTACCTTTCTCAAGAAGCTGGTTTTAACATAAACTGTGAAATACTGTCGATCTGTCATGTTTGCAAGCTTTATAGACACCACAGTTGTTGCTCCGTTGCTTTTGTGTATACTGCAGTTTGCATTAGCAAGTAGCCAATGTGACATTAAACATGCCTGTTTCTGATAAGCGTTTTCAAACATCTGAATATTTGGTTTAAGTATATCAGAATAAAGATCAAGGTATATCAACAACAGGAGTCTCATTCAGTCTTTTCATTACAGGAACTTAAAAAAGAAGAAATATGACATAATACATAGCTTTATACACACGGTTAGCAGCATGTGACTATGCAGAATGTGAACATATGTACAAGAGGGACAGGAAGAAAAGAGGTTCTTTTGTTTGAAAAATCCACATGCAATCCAGGCATAACTGCAAGTTTAATACTGAGAGAGTGGATGGCTATTAAAACTGTTTTGTGTTCTATGATATACATGAAAAAATTAAAGCCATAAAATGGCACTCTTTCCTCTCAGAGTTGCAGAGGGATATTGAGAACAACGTGTATTGCGGAGAAGTATTCCTGTCTTAGAATCTCACAGAGCATGAGACAATTCTTCATTAATTAATTCTATTGAGCCTACATGACAAAACTGAGATTGAAATTACAATATATGAAAACATTTACTACATAAGGTACTGGCATCCAACTGGGAAAAAAAACAAAAAAACACAAAAGTTGATTTTTATGTATGTATAGTTTAAACTTGAACAGTTGGACCTTGACTTCAGACAGCATAAATACGATTCATTAAACTGACCATGAGGCCTCATTAGTAATGACATGGTGGTACTAGCCTAGTCGTGCTACCTTTTTCATTTGCAGGCAATCAGTATGGGAATGAGGCCTTTTATAGCATGACAATATCTCAAAGGAAATCCCATTATGATGAAAATGGGGATTAGAATATACCATACTGACAAAGTGTTACCAATTAATGTTAGTTTATTGATGAATGAGACCCTTAATTTCAAACAATAGTATGCTAGTAACTACATATTGTTGACCCAGGGAATAATTTAATACATATATGAAAAATTCACATCTCAGAGGACGTAACACCTGAAGGATTTCTCTACACTTGTGCTGTTTCTTGTTACCTTTTCATTCCACCATTGGCCACTATCAGAGATAGAAGGCTAAGTATGTGTTTAACCCTGTTTGGGCTCTTAAGTTTTCATGCTCATAGACGAAACCAAATTAAGCTTGTTGTGAGGTTTGCCACCAAGAGAAAACACTCCACTCCCTATTCTTTCTTACTAACACAGCAATTTTGGATACTAAAATATCATGTTAATAATGTGATTTTTCAAATGCAGTTTGTTTAAATTATCAAGTTTGCAAAGTCAAGCATTGAAAATCAAGAAAAAATATGAATTTGCACATGCAGTTTTAATTTGACTTTAAGTATATGGAGTCCAATAGACTTAGTGACATAATAATTTGTTCTTAGGATTCCTCCAATTCACTCACTTCACTGAGACAGAAATGTGCAGAGAAATGCAGGAAAAGAGCGAATTGTCTCATGGATAAGGTCTGCTGCCCCAGATAAATTAGCTATCATTCTTGTCTTTGTCTTAAAATTCTGAAGTGATATTGAATAAGTCATATCAACCAAAATTTCCCAGGAAAAACACAAACACTAGCCACATTTTCTAGATACTGAATTTGGAGCATCTGTGATCTGTTTTTATAATTTTTCCACTAACTGTAAATGAAATCTGCTCTGAACATAGGAGACGCATCATAAAGATAAGTACTATAAATTATAAGAGTTTCACATACCAAAACAGAACACCAAAATTGTTACTTTGACACTTCAAACTTTGTGTGTCTCTGTCTCCCTGTCTGAAAAGGAACTGATGATATCCTTTGAACTTTCAAGACCAATGATGTAAGAGTGTCATGAAGACTTATTAATTAAAGCATGGAATCAAGTAAGATTCTATAACCACTGTTTATTATGGATGTTTATTATTGATGACTGCATCTTCAGAACAAAATTTGAATAAAGGTCCATACTTTAAACAAACAAGTCATATGAACACTCATCATTTTTGGTAGACGCTGAAGTCCCCTGAGAATAGAAGCACAATGCAAATAAGTGACAAGTTACAATGCATATGTACCAAGTGGGTGAAAAAAAGATGAGAATAGCTGGTTCTCAGTTCATTCAAGTGCACAGCTTTTAATATTTTTTTAATGCTCAAACGTTAAATAAAGTTAAGAAAAAAAGTCGGACAGGAATAGATATACCGCCAGTGTAAATGTGGCGGGCTACGAAAGAGAGATAAATAATTTGTCACAGGGCACAAGAGTAAATGCCATGCTGATCGGTGTTAGCAAAGCAAGGAAAGGTATGAATATCTTTGTCTTTCCCTCAGTTAATTATGCTTGGTTTAGAC
This sequence comes from Buteo buteo, assembly GCF_964188355.1. Classification (NCBI taxonomy): domain Eukaryota; kingdom Metazoa; phylum Chordata; class Aves; order Accipitriformes; family Accipitridae; genus Buteo; species Buteo buteo. The sequence goes on along the minus strand of NC_134186.1, from coordinate 23,040,218 downwards.
TGATTGACACTGCACTTTAAAGACAAAAACTAAGTCATGAAATCTTTCAAATTATCATATTTGACTGAATTTTCATCCATTGATTTTACTCCACCTGCAGCACACTAGACAAGGTAATAATTTATGATAATTATATGAAAATATACAATTAATATTCATCACCTCTCATTTCTCATCACTTTAGATGATCAGTAATGCAGAGTAAAAATGCTGTCAGATTTCTAATTGCTTTGTAATGGGCCTGAAATAGGGAAATCGTTAAAGACAAACAATCTGTCACTTGTCTGTTACCTTAACTATCTATCACTTAAAAAAACCCTCATTAAATACATTGCTAATGAACGACAAAAGACTGTAGTCAGTGTGCCCAGATGTACCTTTTTAAACAATATTGTAAATTGCTTAAATAATTCCCAAGACGTTTTCAATCATTTTTGTGGAAATTTAATGGAAAACATATATTTTCAGTTCATGTTACATCTCATTTGTTCACATCATTATGACATTTAGTCTATCATATCCACATCTCCTGGGAGACAAAACTTTGGTTTTCTTTTTACTGTTGATAAATCTGACCCAATTAAAACAAATTCTGGAAGAACTTAACATTCAGATCTCTGACACCTTTCTCTTAAAAAAACTGAAAAAAATTCCATTAGTCAGTTTTAAATAATCCTATCTCCTCCGAGGATTTTTAATATCTAGATTAAAAAGGAAGTGCAACCTTGTTCAAAGTTGAACAAATTATTTTATCTTTCACAGCCAAAACAGTTGTTCCCAAGAGACAGAATGCAGAATTTTCACTTAACACCACTCTCTAGTCAGCTGTCTACGAAAGCTCTGACAGAAAACTTCATCTGAAAAAAATTCTTCTCACTGTACTGACTTAAACAGTCAGAATTAAAACAGTACACCAGAACAAATATCAGTGAGACCCCATAGTGAAATATTGTATTATTAATTGCCACATTAATTAATTAATTGCTTTTATTGTCACATTAAAACATTGGAAAAATGAAGAAAGCACAACCATAAAAATCATTTAAGACAAAATATCTGTGCATGACAAACAAGCTCAATCTCTTAAATTTATCAAAACCAAATAAATATTCAGTGCTTGTTTATGTCGATATATATATTGGAAGCTAAAACACTACAGTTTAAGACAAAAGGTGTAAGAAGAATTGATGGCTGGAAATAGAAGCCAGGCAAATTCAAGTTTAGAATTAGGGACAAATTTTAACAGTAGGATGATTAGCTGTTGAAGCAGCCTTCTCACAAGTGAGGAATTTTCCATCTTTTCATACTGACAGTCAACAGAACATACTGGACTCAGAACAGTCCTGTAATACATAAAAAATTAGGACTAGGTGATCCAGTGCTTTCTTTGGGCTTTATTCCTATGAATCCTATTTCTTGTCAGTTACAAGACAAACAAGAAAGCAGAGAAGACTATGTTTTCAGAAAACCATTAATTAAATAAACAAGTGCGCTAACAGACTAATTCAGGTGCAGTGCTTTGTACCAAGAACAGCACTACAGTATATGCTGAAGTTTAACAAATGTAAGTACTGTCCAGCTAGGGGAATATTTGTCCAGATAGGAATTATAATATATAACTTTGCCTTTCCAACTATAAAAAGGCATTTTTTGCAAAAACTGTAATTTCTCAAATATTCTGAATATTCTAGATGCTAAGGAATCTTAGAAAGACTTGCCTTCTGATTTTTAGATAACATGTGCATCGCTCTTTTGTACACATATATAGCAATATAAAACCAATACAAACAAAAAATGCCAAAAAAAGCTTTACTACTCTGAACACTACTTTGAAAAATACCAGTTGTCTTAAGGAGTAAAAAATCTAGTTAAATGTAGAAAAGTCTGCATTCTTAAAAGCCTGCATTCTTAAAATAACAACGGGCTGGTCCATAATTTGTACTTGTCTTTTATTATATTAACATGTGACACAGTAGTCCAGTTAATTCCTTAAATAATTCTTTTCCTATACTTCTATGACAACACAGCACAATACTATGTGACAGTTTTAAATAAAGCATGTACTAAGATGTTAAATATTCTCACAAAAAGTCTAAAAAACCCAACCTACATATGAATTATCTTACATTCAACAAGAGAAAAAAGTTTTTATCATATATAGGTGTCCAGCTCCAGTGAAGGTAATAGCACCTATACATACCTACATAATAATTTGTTGAAGATACTCAAGCAACTAATGAAGCCTGGTTTCTTACAGACATGGGTCCTATACCTCCCATTCTGGGACAACAGTCCCAGGTCTTCTCCATGACTTCATTGTATCCACACACCCTAGACTTTCATGGTAAGTTCCCCACACTTGCCTGTCGCTTACCTACTTTTGCCGTCATAAGGGGAAAAAGCAGCAAATCCTATGGCGAGTTTGAACTACATGCTTACTTGCCAGCCAGTAGCTGCCAAAAGCAATAGGTAGCGTTTGAGTTCAGGCAGTTTTGCCCTGCTTGCTCTCCCCTACATACCCATTTGATTTTAACAAGTCTTGAACTTAATTTTGATACCTCTAGCAATGAAAGATTATCAAATTGGCTTGAGATTGATCAACAGCTTCAAAAGTCATTACAACCAGACAGAGTATGATTAGCTAAGACTAACCCGAACATAACATTGTGACACCTGAAGCTGGATAGATTAAAATTAAAATAGAAACTGAGACACAAAGATTATAATACCAGAAAAGGCCAGATAATCCTGCAGTGATTTCATTTCATAGTTTATGCATTTTGCAGCCCATGAACACCAAACTGTTATATTAAACAGCCTATTTTCTTTTACTTTGGCAGGACTGCTGAATACGCAGAGAAATGAATGAGCGTTTCACCTCCAAAATTGTTCCAATGACTTCAGAGATAATTCCTTAACATTTATAGTTAATTTTATATTGAACAACTAATTACAGATAATTATACTATTGAATACAAATGCTCACAATCTCTCAAATAACTGAGTTTAAACAACATTATGAGCTGGCTTCAGGCACCAATCCTATAACTAGTTAAAATGGAAAAAAACCTCTACATGCAACATTTAAGAATTTGGGGCATAAAGGATAAAAATGGATATTGTAAATGTATCCAGTCTGTAAGAGGATATTAACCATTTGTGGTAAAAGCACAGTTATAGTAACCAATCTCTAAGACATCACTTCATCTTTTACAATTTTCCTTTTAGTTTTCCCCCCTTCACAACAACAGTACTTGTTCGCATATCAGCCCCAATCAATGGCTGAGGGGAATACATTAAGTGCTGTGGGCCATTCCAAGTTATATGTGGGCTGACTACAAGCCAAAATGAAGAAGGTAACTCATATAATCACACTGAAACCTATGCCTGAGAGGTAAAATCTAATTTCTAAAGGGACTATGTAAATTAGCTGACACTTGATACATCTCATTTATAATTCAAGGACTTAAGTGAAATATATAATTAGTCACACTGGCACTGCAGGAGTTAACACCGCATTGACAGACCGAGCCGGATTGTTCCAGGGCTCGTACATGCACTGCTCAATTGCAAAGACAAGTCTTTCCCATTTGACAAATATGGATGCTCATGCTACAAATTTCACCTCACTTACAAAAGTGCAGAAAAGGGGAAAATACTAAGCTACTGACTGTTTTGTAGAGACATTGATGACCAGGATAGACAAAAATCAGACTGATGCACAGGTCTTGAGCACTTTTGTACATTCGTTTTTTTCTCACCTACCCAGAAAGTCTCTTGCTTCCCTACCATCCATGCTAAACTTTAAATAAATTCTCCACGTTTATGGTTCAGCCCCGATTGTCCCACACGCTTCCTGCGCTGATGGTTAAAGGGAACGGTATGCCAGGAACAACACTCCCAGTTCTTCCCACCAATGTCTGCACAGCCTGGCTGCTGCTCTACTTAAACAGTTCAGAGGGTATGAAAAGTGACAAAAAGTTGCTTTATTTCTAACATATGCATAAAAATATAGTCAAAGGAAGACTGCCACACATTTCAAGGTATAGCGTGAGCTGAATTTGTCTGGACTAATATTTAGGGATTTTGCTAACTAGGATCGACTGAGATTAAAGTGTACAGCACCAACCTAAGCTTTTTTTAATACGAGGAAACGTTTTTTACATCGCTACAAGTCTGCTTCCTGAGCTTAATATTTTTCATTAAGAAGATGTTCTTCCTTCCCCTTTGGGACAACCATTTTCTAGAAAGAAACCGTCGTCTTACTCCGCCCACAGGGTCGGGGCAACTTGTCAGGGAGAAAGACGCAGGATAGTCACCGTTACGCCCGCGGTTTTCTCCCCAGTCACACGCTGTCCGGAGCAGCCGGGCGGAGGGAACCCGACGGCCTGTGGTCGACCACACGCCGAGCCGATCCCCGGGGTGCCGCCGGGCCCGTCCCCCGCGCCCTCCGTGCTCGCCGGGCTCGCGGTGCCCCGGTGTCGGAGCTAAGCTGCAACGAGGGAAGGCCTGCAACGAAGGTGCGCCCCGGGTCTTCCCGGAGAAAAGGGGAGAGGGGGGTGTGGGGCGGCCCGGGCTCCCTCCCGCGCAGCGAGCGAGGGAGGGTGAAGTGAACCCCGGTGTCTTCTCGCACCTGGAGGCGGAATCCCTGAGAGGAATGTGGGGGTGAAAAGGTGTTCCCGCTCGCCCCGGGCCGTGAACGAGCGCTGGAGGGCGGCCGGGGCCGTTACTTACAGAGGCCGGCAGCAGTCCCGCAGCTCCGGAGCGCCGCCGGTCGCCATGGAGACGGCGTCGGGCCTCGGCCACGGCTCCGCTTCCTGCCGGTGCCAGCGCCACTACTGCCCGGGCGGAAACAGGCAAGGCGGCCCCACAAGCCCCACGCGCGGCTGCCCTCCCCACCACCACGCTAAAGGCGCAAAGCGCCACGCGGAGGTTGTTTCCCGCCGGACGAGTTATCCAAGGCACCGGCTGCCTCCATCGACGGGCCGGCGGTGAGGGGCAGGTGGGTGCTCGCTCTTCGGTTGTCGGGGAGTGCCGGCCGGCGGTGCTGGCGACCGGGACCTCGCGTGCCTCAGCCCCCGTGCTGAGGAGGAGGAGGAGGAGGAGGAGGAGGAGGCGGCGGCGGCGGCGGCGGCGGGAGGCCTCCATCGGGGCCCGGCGTGCTGCGCGGGGCCGGGCGGCCTCCCTGGTCCTCCTCCGCGGGTCCCGCCGGCCTCCTCCCGCTGTCGCGGTCCGTGCGTCCCGTCTGCCGCCGTGTCGGTCAGCTCGGAGCCGGTGGGGTGGGCTGGGTCCGCCGTGGCACAGCGGCCGCTTCGTCCTGGGTGGTGGGCCGCGGTGGGGAAGCGTGGCCCCAGGCGGGGTTTGGGTTTTCGCGTGGTTTTAAAAGCCCTCGTGGGTTCACCGAGGGAGAATGGGGGCTGCGTGGGGAAGGGTGTGGAGTGGGAGGGGCGGGCGTGGTGCTTCCCCGGTCGGGTGTGCCCTCTTTGCGGTGGTAGCTGTGCGAGGTTGGAAAAACATGCTCCTCTTCCCCCATGAAAAAATGATTTCTTCTGTGGCATGGGTCACCAGAAACCGGTTTTAGTGATGAAGTGGAAAAAAAATTCCTTTTACTTTCTTTCAACAATAAAAAAAGTCTTACAAAACTTGCAAAACTCTTCCCTACTTGGAGACAGTGTTACTTTTTACCAGAAAGTTCATGATAAATTAGCCAGTACAAACTTGGGATTTCAGTATACCCGAGAATCTGCTTAAAGCTCAATCATTACTGTGCTGTTACTGGCGTTTAATTCCTCCGTTTATTTTTTTCATTCTGGGTCATTAGCTTGATGATAGATGGCCAAAAAGCATCCAACTAGTTAGGTTTTTATTTAGTGACCTGTGCTAACTTTGTATGTTTTCATTCATTTTTGTTTGTTTCTTTGTTTGTTTTTATATGCTCTTCTACTTTAATTTCAAAAAAGTTAAGCCTTCTTACCCAGAAGGATGAAGGAGGGTCCATAGTGTGATTATCATTGTGTAAAACCCGAGCCATACCTTTTTATCGTCTTGCATGTATCTCATTCCAGAATTGACAAAATGTCACCCTTTTATGTACTTCATTTTTTCATATATTAAGTACAGTATTGCTTCAAAATAAAAAAAATGTGTATTTTAAAAAGTCTATATATAAAAAGTGTATCTATAACCTGGGTAGGTTCAAAATAGTTCAGACAGTTAAAACACAAAATGATTTTAAAGGAGTATGGACAGCTTCTAAAACATGATATACTAAGCAACTGGGACAGGAAACACAACTTAACTCACTTCATGTATGATACTCTATGGGATGGAATGGCCATGTGAACTAAGCTGGTTTTTTGCACTATAGAGCTTATGTAGGGGTGTAGATGTGCTTGAGGGCTGCAATCTATTTCATGATCCTGTAGTTTGTCACATTTCCTCATTTTTGCTTTTTCTAATGGTTTCTCTTTCAAATTGTAATTATGTTTATTTAATTTTCTTACACAGTGCTAAGGAAGTAATTTCAAAGCCAGTCAGATTATGGCCTTTGAAAGGATAACACAAAAGGACTGGTACAAAATCCTGGGTGCAGAGCCATCAGACAGTCCGGCAGAACTAAAACGGAAGTACCAAAAACTTGCTTTATTAGTAAGTATTTTATTATTTAAGATGTGCAAAAATAAATTTTATAAACCAGTAAGATAAGAATTGCAGGTTTTGTTTTTACATTTTTTGTATATATAGGATTAATCAGTGTATTTTATAATAGCAGTTCACTGAGACTGGCTTAATTTTGAAATAAACATCAGGAGTTTATGAGTTGTTACATTTTGCAAAGAGGGGTTGTGGTGTTCTGGTTCCAAAATACTGATATGTCTTCCAGCTTTACTAATCATTCATGAGTAAACTGAAGCAAATACCTGTCCATCAGGTGCTGGATAATCAGGTGCTCAAGAGAGGTCATCGTTTGTAGCACATAATGATTAAATTTGCTAATTGATATTCGTAGTATTTACTGTCGTGCGTGCAGTTATAGTGTGTTGAATGCAACCCTTGAATATATAAAGACCAGATGCAAAGAGCAAAAAGAAGCTCTTCCTGATAGTCTGCAGTAACGGAATAGAAAATGTATAGGAGGAAAGTATGTTAATATCAATTTTATTTGAAAGTTTCTGGTGCATTTTTGTGGAGTCATGTTTTTGGTCATGCATTAAGACTTGATGTTCTGTGAATTCCCTTAATTTTTCCTGTTCTCCTGGTATACATGTATAAGAATCTCAGAGCTTCACCAGATTACTTTGCATGATTCTTGGTTCTTCTTTTTTACTCCTTCCCCTGAATTCAGGCTTTTTGCTCACCAGGTGCTTTGGCCTGGCTTTCTGAGAAAATGGGGTGTATTTTTTTGGTACTGTTGACCATTTTCAACCAAATTTGATAAACAAATAGAATTCCCAAGGTAGCTAAATTTCTAAGTTTCTTGAAAAATGGCAACCTGGTAGAGAATAAGGAAGAAGGTGAGCAGAACTCTAGTTTTTATATGTTCCTTTAGGTAACTGCTATCTAGACTGTCAGTATTGGTAGGGCATTGGAGAGTACATCCATGGCTGATCTTGCTTGGTTTGAGGTGTTAGAATGAATGTGATAAGATGTTGGGATTTTTAAGCGAGGTAAAGAGAATGCTAGTCAACAGGAGACTGAGTTTTGTTAGAGTTGAAATAAGTTCATGGGTTGGTTGGGGGGGTGTGGTGGTGTTTGTTTGGCTTATTAATTTTATTTCTACCCTCTGTGGAAACTGTTTTAAAGGTCATTTCACCAGTATGTTCCAAATTCACACATTTTGATATTCTTTAGTTGAATTCACTTAAGGATTCCTGCTGTACATCTACTCCTCTTCAGTGCTTCCTGCTAACTTATTTCTTTGCCTGTAACTGATCTGTGTACTTGGTGTCTTAATCTTCAACACCTTACAAGATGTTTGCATGCAGATATAGTACATAAATCCTTAGATCTTCAGTATTAAACATTAGAAGAACCAATGTAGGAGAGTGCTTTGGAAACCAAGCTTCTTAGTTCTGCTTTTAATAGAAGTAGTTGTTTTCTTGGACCTCCTAACTTTTTTGTTCTACTGAATTACTAGTAAAATGTGAATAAAATATTAATAATGATCTTGTTGTTCTTAATGAAAACAATAGGCAGATCACAGTGTAAAGTACCTCTTCTGTTCAGATAGGGGACTAATTTAAACTGAATACTGTCATGGAATCAATATATTTCTTTCACTATGAATGTATAGTAATAGAATTAAAATCATATGTAAAGTATTGTTCAGAGCTGTTTACCACAGAACTGAAACTATGTAGTGCCTTTCCTGTGTGAATTTTTTTTTTAAATGAAAGTGACCCTTTACTTTCATGTAATTATTTTGAAGTCTATGAAGCCAGAATTGTTGGAGTTTACAACTCTCTGTTTACATCTATAACTATAGTTTTAGAGGATGAAAATACTATTTTAATATACAAGCTTTTCTTTAGAACCTGTATATTTCTAGGCTAATTGGTTACAGCTCTTTATTTGAAAAGTCAGTGAGAAATGTTAGAGAAGATGAAGATACTCCCCCCCCCGCCCCCCGCCTCAGAATTCTTTTGCTATCTGTGATGGATCTCTGACTAAAAAGCCACACTGACCTTTACTTCTAGGTGTTTTCTGCAAGACAGATCAGTTTGTCTGTTGTTGTTACCATATGTCCTGTCTATATTCATCTTTTTCTTTTAGCTGAACTATTACAGACTCTGTTTGTTTGTCTACTTACTAATACAGCATTGAGCACAGTCAGTCTGAAGTCTTTAAAAGCATGGTGGTAATAAAACAACAGTTATTTTTATGCACCTTAAAAACTCATTGGCTGTGCATAGGAGTGACTGAGGCTACAGTACATACCTTCGCTAAAAGGTGTTCATATAACACTTAGTTACAGCATGAAAGTTACTGCCACAGATGTTGAGTCCAAGGGGTTCTGTGGTTGAAAAAGTTGTAAGACTTTCATGAAAGAAAAGTCTGCCATTGCATTTTAACACAAAAAATACTCTGATTGAGAGATTCATGAGCTGTGGACTTCTGAATATTGGTGGAATATACAAGGGAGGTGTTGCTGTATGTTTGTCTTGTCGTGACACTATTCCCTAGGCAGCCACTGTTCATTGTCAGTAACAAGCATAGCACTGGATGGACCTCTCGTCTTACCGGTTGTGCCCTATTCATAACTCGCTTGCTTCCCAAGTAAAGCTTGTACTTAGAGCTCTTGTCAGTTAAAGGCATGAAGCTACCAAAGTGCTCATTTGGGTTTTCTAAAGCTGTTGGAGATTGTGATGGTAGAAGTAGTAGTAGTGTTGGTGTGGGCAGAGAACAGGTCTACATGCAGGTGGTTTTATGTACTGTGGTAGTAGTCAATTATCACAGTGACTCCAGTTTAGAAGCTGGAATAGGAGATGAGCACAGCCATGTATTGCCTATTAAAAGATTTCATGACAAATTATATGGTCAATACAGAAAGTTTTCTGGCTTATGTGTAGCAGCAGACATTAACCTCCTGTGCTAATTACCTTAAAATCCAGAAGTTTGTAAAGCAACTTGCAGCTCGGATACCAACTGCAATTATTACATTCATTCTGTAATCATGAATATTCTGATCGCAGATGTTCATTAGCATCAAGTATAATAGATGGTGGAATTTATTTTTTAAAATAATTCTGCTGTTTAAATAAAAATGGCAAATGTCTGAGTCCAAGCCTTCTTCAAATGATCCCAGTGCTTCATGTTGAGCATTTGCTTTTTGCCATCTGCTATTTTCTGTTTGTCAACACATGTATGCTTAGCATCTTGAATGAACAGGCAGATGTAAATTTCCAAAGCTAAAAAGAGTTGGAGATCTTGCCATATGTCATCCAAAAGATAACTATATTTGTATTTAAATCTCAGGACTGACCTTAATAATACGAAGTAGTACGCAATTAAAAATGGTTGAATTGTAGGTTTGTAAGAATGATTTCATAATGGCAAATGAGCTTAAAACTGATCAATTTTTAAAACATAACTTGTTTTTGTCATTTCTAACAAGCTGATGATAGAAAATGGTAATAACCCATAACAAATAAAACTGTACATATGCACCCTACTAGAGTGAATACATTTACTTACCATTTTGCCATACTTTGCTTTGCTGCACTTACTTTTTTTCATTTGGTCAAGTCAAGTTTAAGTGAATTATTTTACTACAGGTAATATCAGTTTCATCTTTAAGAGGAGTATTAATTTGAAACAGAAAATAGCACGTTTGGCTTAAAAGTAGTGGTATAGCACAGGTTTGCCTAAAAGTAATGATATTTTTTAAATCAGTTTTGTTTTCTTCTCACCTTCTAAGTATTTAAGTAAAAGTTCATATTTATAAAATTTCCTTGCAACTTAATGACACTTAAATTTATTTCTTTTAAATTCTTGTCCATTTATGTGACTCTGATACCTGGATCATTCTGATACTTTATTATTGTAACAGTCAACAGCAGCTGAAGACAACAGACTTTTGGGCACAAGATGTGTGTGACACTGGCAATTTTATAAATAGCTTATTTTCAAAACAAAATCCAACTTTTGTATATGCTGGCTTATCCTCCAGTGTCTTCTCTGGCTGAAGCTCTGTGCTAGTAATTCTGAAAGGAGGAAAAAAAAAAGTTAGAAATGTGTATTTTGTAACCAGCATAGCTCTATGCAAAGGTTCCTTGATTGGCTGTTTTAAGTTCATGCTAAAGTGCTTTCTGAAGCATGGAAGACTTACAATTTCCATACTCTGAGGGGAATCACAATAAATTTTGAGAATTAATATGTTGTCTAAGTAGTAGGAGTTTGGTCTTTAATCTTCTGTCTTTAGAACATGCTGATGGTTTTGAGATATTTGGGCTACATACAGCCTTTTCATCCAGTTACATACACGGTAGTTTCAACAAGACTTCTTAAATGGATAAACAGGTTTTATGCTCTATACTTAGTTTTTCAAGGAATCCATACAGCTTTTAGGAAGGACAGTGCTTAAGTTCCGTTTCTTAATGTGTATAAAATTAACAGAGGATGAAATTAGAGTAACAAAAATAGGATATTGGGGAAAAAAATTACACTTGTCTGATTATTGGCACAATTTTTACATCTCCTTTTGGTCTAGCACTTTGCGGTCAAAGAATAAGTTGCCAGATTGTTTCCAAATTTTCATGTAGCTGCTCTATATCTGAAAACTGCTTTTTACAGTGAATAAAGTCACCAAATGCATAAGCTTTGTCTAGATGAAAATCAGGTGTCTGTTCCTGTTGATGCTGATGATATTATAGGATACCTTTCAACTGGAAAAAAAATTATTGTGCAGGAAAATTATATGCTGCTGTTACAATGTGTGCCCTAATCTTAAAGAAAATCCATGTAATTTGAGCAGGGAGTATGCAGGAAGCTCTTATTTTTAATATGGTGAGGAAATAAAATGTGCCATTTAACACATAGTGTTACAAAGATTATCTTTTTATCAGAAGGGGTGGTGTGTGTATAGAAATACAAAGTGTTAAGGTGATCACTTAATCTGTTTGAAAGAGTAGAAAATTTGAAAACAGAGAGGATCAGGCATAGGTGAGAATAACTCTCAGCAACAATAAAAAAGGACATTAATAGAAATTTAATTTAATGAAGCAAAGTAACTTCAAGAAGAGATTGTTCCATTGAGCTTGTGTAGAGGAAAGACATCTGTCTTTCTGGAGAGAAAAAAAAAATCTGTTGTATCTTATCAGATTTATGTACACATCTAAATTCTGCAATCACAAGAAATGCAGAGTGTATTTATGTGAAGTTAAAGATCTGCTGCCATGATTGTTGTGTTAAAGTTTGTTCCAAAATAAATTGTGTTACTCCTGAAAGCGCTTGCCTGCTGAGGAACTTCTTTTCATGATGAGTTTAAGTTGAGAATTTGAATCTTTAAAACACTTTGAGCTTTGTATCAGAAGTTTCATAATAATGCTTTTCATAATGGAAATTATGCAGTGTGTGTATTCCTTTTTATAATAGCTTTTGCAGTTTTTTTATTTTTTGTTTGAATAGCAGCATACTTGTTAGAGATGCTTAACAGATCGTCATGCTTAGCTAACTATAGTTTCAGCTAACTTGTAGAAAATGGATTTTGTAATTTGACTATAAACAGAACAAGTTCAGTGCAGCCTGGTTGTAGCTTGACTGAAGTTAATATAATTGCAAGAGAGAGAAAGATAAGCCACTAAGTTTAATACAAAGGACTGTTGTTTTGACACTCTGGGTAGTTTTATTTTGAGCTGTTCTTTACATCTAATTTACTACTTAGGACTTTAGTAAAATACAAGGGAGCATATTTTCAAGTTGGGGCTCAAAAAATGCATTAGCTTATGTAGTATATAATGAACCTCAGTGTTACAGAAGTCACTAGTTCAAACAGCTTGATTAGCCAGATCATGATCACGCTGATGTTCCTGCTGCTGTTTAAGCTATGAGATCTTTTGTTCAATTCATCCACCTGATTTTTTGTGGTAGTGGTTTTTTGGGTGTTTTTCTTACACCAGAAGACGTCATTACAATATTCAGTAGTAAGTCTGAAGAACAAGTATTTACCCAGGCAACGATCGTGTTGCAGTAACGGGAACTTTAATCAATCTGAATGGTATCACAAATTTGTGTCAAGATGGTACTTAAAAGCCAAACATTTTGGAGATTCGTGATGCTGCCACATAAGAGTGATACAGAGAGCCGAAGCTCCTGCTTGCTCAGTCGGACTTGTGTGAAGATGTAATGCTGGCGGCACTTGGTCCTTGGGCCTTACATGCTCTTGTTAGGGTAGCTGGCCAATGGGAGCATGTGTTCTATGTAATTAGGCAGCTGGCTAATCAAATGAAATGCAGTGATTAACCAATTAGTCCTCTGATTGGTCAGCAATCAGCTGGAAGGTGCACTCCGGACACAACCTGTACAAGAACAGGCTGAGAAGGGTATCCTGACTTGCAGAAGGGATGGGGCCAGAGAGGTCATGGATGTAGGTGAAGAGAAAAGGGATGTAGTAAGGTACCAGAGCAGAAAAAGGGACATGTGACAGTATTGGTATGTAGCCTGCAGTACTCCTTTATTAGAGGTGGGTGTCTACCGTATCTCAGTTTGTATGGAGCAATGTCTCACTTTTTATTACTTTGTAATGTGTAATTTTTTATATTGTTTTTTTAAAGATGTAGGTGAATTTTAACAAGTGGATGGTGTGAATATCCCTGTAGGAGAAAGTTATTTTTAACTGTTATATTGAATATGAGAAAACTCATAGCATCACAAAATAAGCCAGCAAGTAAGCAATATATTGCTTATCCAGGTAGTTCAGCCAGTTGTGAAAGTAATGTTAGTATGGAAAATGATTTCTAAATTTAATCTGTTTACTTACTGAGTTATTGTCCATAGCTTATTTGTTATGATGAGCAGCTTCTGATACTTCATCCTCTGTAGTTTTAAGGTACATACATAAGAACAGAATGGGCATCAGGCAATTGGAATGTGAGATTCAGCTAATGTGTGCTTGGCCTTTAATGTAATTTATGCTCTGCAAAGGAATCTGATGCCTCTCTTGAACATTTTGTGCACAGGTTATGTAAGTTATTAATCATCGCAATATATTAAAAATAGAATCTACACTGTCTTTGGTAGACTTTTTGTAAAAGGTGTTCCATACTTACAAATATTCACTGTGTCCTGAGGCAGTATAAAATTAAAATTCTGATTAAAAATAAAATCTTAAGTACTAGTTTATTAAATTCCATAAAGATGTTTGTTTACTTAATATTTGCAAGTGTTCTTTCAGCACTTTTGCAGACACACTGAAGTAGTTTTACATTGCACAGTGTGCTTTTTATCTCATTTCTAAAGTGAGATGTCTGAAATAAAAATCATGTAGTGGAAGATATGAATTAAAGCACAAATAAGGAAGCTACAAAGACAGGCATAATGTTTTCACATAAGTAAATGTTCTGATTATTCTGACATTTGAGCAGCCACTGTCAAGAGTACCTTGAGTTGTTCAATATTTTCAAATCAGACTATTTATTTAAGTGCATACTTCTGAAATTTTAAGCACTGAGTCAATTATGTAAAGAACCTATAATCCCAGAACATGAGTTTGAAGGGGTAATAAATGTTAAAGGTAGAATCAATCATCTTGCAATAACTGTGTTTATATAAGGTTCTCTTATTGCTATTAAATGAAATTGACCACATTTGTGTTGAATCTGAAATAGTTACTAGATTTTTAAAATACAGTAGTATGATGTAGTAACCTGTAAAACTTAGTGTTTTGGGGACTTGTTTTGGTTGGGATTTTTTTAGGTTTAAATAAATTATCTGTATGTAATATTGCCTTATGTGTAAAATGCATAGTATAATTATTATGGAAATTTGTTAAAGCAACACACTCCTCCTTTCCTTCACCTTTAAACACTTTAGAGTCAGAAAATCACAATCTGAATGACATAACTGTCCCACCCTCTTCCTTTGCCTTGCCTCAGTGCATCATGAATGCTTTCTTATCTCCCATTGAGCCCAAATGCTCAGCAGACATGAGCTCATTTGAACTGATTTAATGCAGAAGTGAATTCTCATACCTGAAGGGCTGCCTTGTAGGACACTTTGTAGGTAGCTTGTATTAGTACAGTAAGAAAGTTCAGCTTTTTTGTTGTCATCTGCCACTCATTTGGAGAACCTCTGTCACTTAATTTTCAGTATGTTAAAAGTAACGCTTTAAGGCTGAAAAGTCAATAATCAGATATTTCTAAAAGTTGACGCTTTGTTGTTATTCCCAATAAATTAACAATAACGAAAACATTCACAGTCTATGTTGCTTGGATTTATGACCTAAGAATGCCCATGGTCAAAGCAAGTAAAGATGAACAAGTTTTCTGAGCAACATTTTAGCTAACATTTTTCTTTTCTTGACATAACATTAAATAGTAACTAATTAGGTGTTTGAGGAGAGGCTGAACAAGAGTTCCTCTTTTAAGAGGTACTTACATTCTATCAGAGCATGCCAGCAATCCAGTGTTAGTTCCTACTGCTACAGAAGAGCAATGGAAAGTATGGTCTTGGTGGGATTCCGTCAGTGTAACTATGGCTTCTGTAAATGTTGCCGTTGAAACTCAAGTCATGAAAACCTTGGATTATTCCTCTACAGTTGCTGATCTGTCCTAGGTGATGACTTTACCTTTTCATCTCCGTCTCTTGACTATTCCTTCCTAAAATGGGGAAGTTCTGTAAAGGCTAAGACCATCTACATAGAATGCTTATTAAATATCAATGGCAAAAAGCTCAGTAACAAAGTCTGTTAAGTGAGCAGAGTATTCCATTGTCGCATGATTTCCTTGAGTCATCTGGAAAGTATGCCCTTTTAGTAGTTACAAGGACATACAGTCAAAGTTGTTTCCTTCCTGCAAATCGAGAAATTTGCCAACCACAACCAACCTTGAATTAGAAGTTAAACACCAAACTACTGATGAATCCAGATATGAATGCATCCTTTAAGCTATCAGTATAAATCCAGTCCAAACTACATGCAAAGTTTATGTGATTCTATGCATTATGTCTGGAATTGTTTTGTCACTATGGCTATGAAATTTTGAAATAACTGAATGCCAATGTGATTTTTTGGGTTTTTTTCTTTTTTTTTTTAATACTGGTGTGATATCCATATATCCATGAAATGGAATCTTTGTGCCATAGTCATAGCATACTTCATGGCTTCTGATTTTAGGGGTTGAAACTTCTCAAGATGCTTTAGACTTACTAGGCATTGCCTAAGATAGGAAATTATTGTCTGTACAACAGGCTGTGGTGCTTCTGTTTTTATTTGGATACTGTGTAACATGTTTACTAATGTATCTCTCAGTTTAAGCTGCCTTATCAAAGGTAGGTGGTTTCTTCGTAGGTTCTGCACCCAAATGTTTTCTGAAGTGCTAAATTCTGTTAATATTTAGCTTTTCATGTCCATTTTAAAAGTTCTAATTCAACTGGGGCTTAACCCGTTATTTTGAGATCATGAATGGCTTCAAATACTATAGATATTTTATATTGCTCCTAGAGGTAGGGACAGCTGAAAGAAATATTTTCAGGAAAACAAAAAACCAAAACTACCTGTAACTTTTGAAGTGTTATGCAAGTGTTACAGTTATGACTGCTAACAAATAATTTTTTTTTAAAAAGTCCTCTATTCTTCAAGGCCTGCTTTCCACAGTGACTTCTGCAGCTGAAGTGCTTTAGGGACTTTGATTATTTTGCATTATGCTTAAATCTGACCTCTTAAAGGTCTCTGTCTGTTTTTAGGTATTCCATATGAATCTGAAAATTAATGGTATACTTTCGTTTGGGGGGGGGGGGGTACGACACAACACAAGAAACTGTGCTTTGTGCTCAGCAGTTCCTAGGAAGTTGTGGGGTGTCAAAGTAGTTGACTTTCTTAGCCTGCAGAAAGGTATTCATCTTGCAAGTCACGGTGCCAGCTGAAGACTACTGCCCCTAACTGCCTGTCCCTGCCCTTCTGCCAGATGCTACTCAGCCAGGAAATAGCATCCTGTGGGTTTTCCTTCATCCACTACCGTACATGTCAGCTGGAAAAGTTCAGGCCCATTTTTTCAGTAGTTTAAGCAGCCTGGTTGTTTGTGGGGTTTTTTTACAATACAATACAGGATTCTGGGGTTTGCTTTCACATGAAAGGAGCGTTTGCCTAAACTAGTTTCCTAACCATTTGTGTAACTGGCATTACTGTATGACTAGGGCCACATTAGCTTATGCCTAAACAACGGAGCATTGTTTAATGTGACACTTAACAGTGTAAATTGTGAGCACAGGGGCTGGAAATTTAGAAGGAGCTTTTAGGATTCCCTTTATATTTTTATTTTTACCTTTATACTCATATAAATTTTAAAATGTTTCATTTCTTTGCTAGTTTTTGGTGGTTTTTTTTTATTGCTTTATCTTCTGCTGTCTAGCATAGTTTCCAAAAGGCTTTTTTAAAGTAGCTTTTAAGGCTCTTGGGTGGCTCTTCATAGGAAAATAAGGAGCCATGGAAGCAGAAGAAAATGAAAGAGAAGCTGTTTCTAAAGATGTTCTTTTTGGTAACCATAGGTTCTGTTTTCTCTCCTCATTTCCATACCTTCATTAGCCTGAATTAATTTTTGCTTCTATTTATACAGCAACAGTTGATTTTTCTTTTTTATCACTAGAAACTGAAACTTTACATTTCATTTCAGCATTAAGTTTGTTCAAGAGCTGAAAAGGATGAGAAGTGTGAATATTTAATGTGAAAGTCATGTGAAGTAATTACTGTTTTGTTGGACTCTTCTCAGCCTAAAGGGGTTAGGTCTTTCTAGAGACTGGGGAATAGGGGGTGAAAGCACTAAGAGTTCATTACTTAGTTTTCTGTACGATGGACTAATTGCTGCTGCAGAAATGTAGTCCATTTCCCTTGCCAATGCAGTAGGTTATCTTTCTCATCTTGAGAAAGTTTTCAAACAAGAATCTGCAATTACTTGTTTTTGCAGGGGGAGCTGGAGTCCTTTAAAGTAGCAGATTCATGGAGTGTTACCTTGAACAAAGTGGAGACCTACTGTCAGTAGTTAAGACCAGTAAGAGAGTGTAAGGTCAAAATAGTAGTATCATGATACTACAGTACCATGATAAAAGCAATTGCATTAGGAAAGGATTCCAGTCATACCTGATACAATCTTTAGACTTCAATAATTTACTTCAGAGAATAAAGTATTTTTCATTAGAAATTACTTCTTAGTGTAAGACCAGCTCTGCAATCACAGGACTTTTATAAATAGCATCAAATTGAAAGCGACTACTTCTGTGGAAGTTGAAATTTACTTCTATAAAAGTATAGTCAGAATTACAGTGGCAATCCTGCTGCTACTGTACTTAAATATATAAAGCAAGTATGCAAAATATGGGGAATTTGGCAGCAGACACTAAGTATAGAGGAGGAAAAGCAGATCTCTTTTTGGATATTTCCGATGGCTCTCAGCTCAGATTCATGACCAACTTGACAAAAGATTAAGATTTTCCAGTGAATAATAGAACCATTCAAAACCCTGGTCAGAAATTAAGGTTATCAACCTGTGTAATTTAACTGTGAAAGAAGATGTGATGAAATTCTTGGCTTAATCACAGAGAAAGTTGAGGAAGTTTAAAGTATGTTTAAGAAAGATAACTTTAAAAAATCCAAGATGCAAATTAATGAGTTTATGACAGTGTAATTTATTCTATGATTATTTTTTTTAATTGCACTTTAGAGGACACCAGTAATGTTCAAGAATTTGCAGCATTGGATTGATAGTGTCATACTCTGTGCTTTTACTGTTCAGCTATGAGTGAGTGCCAGTTAGGTGGTCTGCACATACATTAAGTGTGTTCACTTAATCCTAACTTTTTTTTTTTATTCTGGCTGTTTTTAAAAGAAAGCAAGTCAGGTTGTCTGTGGGTGTTTTCTTTTAAAATTATTCTTTGGGTGATGAATAACTAAAATGTTATGGGAAGATTCCTTTTTCCTCCTATGTGCTGTCTTGATGATGCTTTGCTGCAAATACCTTGAGTGACAGCAAATATTTCCTTGTAGTAACAGTCATAGTAGCAATAATATTATCCTAAGTATTTCTGTTCTGGTGGTTCTTATTTGTGTCGAGTGAAGTTGGAGGTCTGCTGTGCAGGATGTTTTGTATAGCAGTGGTTATCTCTGGCCTGACAGTATGGAGAAGATTAATAATGTGTGTAAACCATGCAAGCAGTTGAATATTGTGCTGGAAGCTCAGACTGATACTTGAATAAAAATTTCTGATTATGACAGACTGGAAGGAGAAAAAAGGGATAAGAATGGACACAGTTTTCACCAGCTAGTTGATCACTGGGTGATGTTAGAAAAAGTCATAGAATGGATAAGGTATAAGAGATTAGAAGGAAAATGAAATTGTCGTCTTTTATTTTTCCTCAAGTGAGGAACATTTCCTTTGAATAAGAATCATACTGGAGATGGACAGTGGAGGCTGGAATCAGTGTCAAAGCAGATAATAAGATCAGGTAGGAAAAGGCTAAAATTGTTAAAACGCTTAAAGATTGTTTGTGTTTGGGGAAAAAAGGAAGAAGAGATGGATTGAAGTAATGAATCAAGAAGATAAATTCCTTGCTCTTTTGTCCAGCTGTCTTCGGGTAGATGTCCTTTGGGGGAGTTTAAATCTCTATATGAAAAGATGGAATGTCACAAGGAACTCTTCACTTTATGTTTCTCCTCTTTGCAAGTGGAAAAAGCAGGCTACTTCCATGTTCTCTGCTAACTTCTGCCAATTGAGTGAACATGTTGAAAAGATTGATTGTGGGCTAGGAAGGCAAGTTTAAGACCTGGAATCATTCTTTTCAAGAAGTGAAGAAGTTTCACATTTCAGAGGGAGTGCTTTGCAAAATCACTGAAATAAGAAAAGCACCTTCAAAGTAATTTTGCTTTGTGCTGTTTTAACATAAGACCGCACCTCTTTTTGTCTTTTTCTCACCACCACCACCCCACCCCACCCCCTGCCCTTCGAAATACTTGACATGTGAAGCTTTTCAATACTGAATTGTGCTAGTTACTTAACAGGGGATGGCTTACAAAAATGTAAACAAGAGTGGAACCTGATCTAGTGAAAGTACTCACTTCTTTACGTGGGTATCCTAATGAAATGCATGTATTACATTCCTGATATTTTTGCAGATGAAATATGAGTCCCATATTTAGCCCACTGAACATACATCTTGCCTGTTACAGTCTTTGTGTACAATAAAGGATATGATCACATCACTTCAATTTAGAAAGCCTGTAGGGGAGGAAATGTGAAGCAGATATTTAAAAACAATAATAAACTTTTACTTGCTTTGGTCTCTGTTTTTCATCATGCTAGTATAGTGCAGAGAAACAATGAAATGTTTTTGATGTAACCTTCTAGTAAGCATTAGGTGGCAGTAGTGTGTTGTACTTGGCAGCTGCTTTGTCGTTTGGGTTTTTTTTATCTTCTGCAATCTTTAGTACAGTGTAATAAATGGAGAAAAAAATTTATTTCTTATAGTTTTTATAAAATGTGAATTTATGGTTGTTCTGACTGTATGTGACTAAGGGCAGCTGTTGTTGGACTCTTGCATAAGTAGGTGGGATTAGCATACTGTAGTTTCTGCACAATATTCATGACTTATTTTCTGATACACAGTATCTAACAGTGATTAATATTAACTGCAAATTCTGATGATAAATATGCTGTTAATGGCTAAGTGAGTTTAGTTTTGCAGTCTTTACTTTTTCACGAGCTGTTACCATTTCTAAATTTAATATCGCTTGTTAGATGAAGTATGTTTTTTTTCTTGTGTTTACTCTTCTTTCTTCTTTTTTTTTCTTAGCTAAAAAACAAACTTAAGCTCAAGAGAGTGCTGGTAGGAACATAATTAACCTTTCAGCATGGTGGTGTTATTGTCACTCCAGACCTTAGACAAGTGTGGTTACCTTGTGACCCTTTTGGAGGTTTTTTTCCCTTCATCCTCGTTTCTCACAGGTAAAGGATCTCAAGGAGTTTGGAAGTGGTGTTGCATTGTATTAATTGGGCAGGTTGATCAATTAATAGAAGAGCAGCAAGAAAGTGTTGACAGAACATGCTATCTAATTAGTACCTGATGAACCATGTAGGCCACAGAGCCCAGAGTGTAATGTTGCTTCAGGGTGGCTCCTATATAAGACCTTAATATGCAAAATAGGCATGTAGAAAAGCTAAAAAAGAGTATTTCAGCATAGTTCCGGTGAAAGAAGTCTTCATTGCTGAAAAATTTCACTTTCCACTGTAAACTTGCGTAAAGCTATGGATGCTTAATACTTCATAGAAGGAGCACGTATCGAAGTATCAAGCCTGTGTTTTGTACAAGTCTTGCTCTTAAAAATCATGTAGCCTTTTGTTTATTTAGGTCTTTTTTTTATGTAAGAGGTGATCTACAAATTACAGAAATAGATGAAATAGGCTTTTAAAAATAAAACTATGTAGTTTTTCTTCCTGCTTTTTGGAGTAGTAAGACAGAAATACTAGGGCAGTAAGATTTCCTATGGTTCATGTGATAAAATGGCAAGCAAAAATCATTCTAAGTTAAGAGCAGGTAGCATCAGAACGCTTTAAGGTTCCACCCTAACTGGTTTTCTATTACGTATTAGTTTGTAATAGTTTTTCAGTTGAAAATCAAGTAATTTTGAATTGTAAATCACTTTTTGTCTGGCAATGTATTACTGCCAGAATTATTTAGTTACTGGTAATTAGGTTTTTTTCCATTGATTTCTATAAATATATTGGTGATTAATTCATACTGTTCATTCGGAAATTCTCCCTCCTCCCATGAGAGGAGAAAAGTTTAATGTTTACAACAAACATTTTTTCAAAATGAATTCATTTTCTCCTGCAATTTAAGCTTCCTTGTTTTACTGAAATAAATCACTTCCTGTTTTAGAATACTTCTAGTGAATAAATCACTTAATTTTTTGTAAAATACTTAAGTGGTTTTTTTATCCTGCCCTAATTTAATGAGTTCAGCTGGTGAAGTTGGAAAATGGCTTCTTTCTGTGACCTTTCAGTGAGTGCCACAGGGTGGGGGCCAAGTGCATGTTTGTCACCTTTTTTCTTGACCAGCACAGGTGGCTAAACCATGCTTTTCTTAAATTCAGTTATCCAAAAATTCAAATTCCAGTTTAATAAGAGATTTTATAATTCAGTCCGTGTTCTGATTTAAATCCTTCATAGGACGGATTCTGCAAGAAAGAGTTCAGCCCTAAAGCCTAACAGCTAGTCTGCATAGATTCTAATCTGTATATCATGCCCATAACCAGAGTAAATGATCATTTGGAGTCTTGTGTGCTTGATTGCTCAAATATAGCTGTCGTGTACATGGTGTAGGTAATACCAAATAAGTGTGTTAATTCTGTTACATGCTGATAGGGATTTGTGGCTTAAAGTATTCAGTGTGACAATGTATGTAAAATTAGCAAAAATGTTAACTTTAAATGTAATTATATAGCTCCTGGAGTGTTGTAATTGCATTATATGGTTGCTTTTTTTGTGCTGTGTCCAGCAGGGAGACTGTTCAGCTTCATATTTTGGTGCTCTATCAACTGATCTGGAACTTTCAATACATGCTGCATAATTTGATATAAAATATTGCTACAAGCCTTATAATGACATAATACAGAACTGGAAATGTGCAATTTTGCTGGGGTGTGGGATGGTGAAGGGAACTCACTCTCCTATACCATGTTAAGCTTAGCTATAGTTATTTCAGATACACAAGTTTAATATCTTGGATAGTTCCAAACATAAATTTATTGAGCCCTGAGACCAATAAAAGCAGAATGTCTAGTTTTGTGATAAAGATCATGATGTCTGGGGCCTTGACCAGCCATACTTTAAATTGCCTGAGGACAGAGATTTCAGAAAGGGTGCCCTTGGTCAAAAACCTGAAGTTAGGATGAACTTTGCAATGGAGGCAAGGTTTTTCCACTAGCTATCACACTCATCTCTCATGTTCACAGTCTGCGGTAAGAGACTTTCACATAGGCACTTCTGGATCAAAGCAACAAAACTCTTCTATTTCCAAATGTAATTTTAGAAAGAGGAGGGATGCTGCACTAAGCTTAGTTGTCCAAAGCTATGCAAATATGAAGACTGAACACTGGCTTTTTATGGAGAAAGAGAAAAAAAAATTGAGTACAAATACAGAACATCAGCCTACCATATTACTTTATTTCTTGAAATGATTTAGAAGAGTTGTTGATTTCTTAGATATTTATAGATGTGGCTTAAACATTGTGGTCATGTGGCCAGAGTAAGGAATCTTGTTTTAAGAATTGTGATTTCTTTCTAATAAAAATGTGTTGACGTGGTCTGTAGATAACTAGAGAAATGGATGCAATTATATGACCCAGTCCAGCCCTTGTTTAGCAGTTAATTTCTTCAGATTTCTATGAGCATTTGGTCAGATCTAAACAGATTTGGTTGTTGGTTTAAATCTAGCCAAGGCTGGTGGTGTCTTAATTGCTACCACAGAGCAACCATTTGGCCTGTGCGAGATGAATGTTGTCAAGGTACCTTCTGCAAGGCAGACATTCATCCGCTGGGAATGTATCAAGAAAGTTTTCATTAATTGGTCCCTTTGTTGGCATTTGTGGCAGAGCAGCCAAAAACTGAGTATGAACAGACACTCTATGTCAGGGGGTGAGATTTATTGGCAAGTCCCAGTAAAAACTGGTATTTACTACATATATTGTAAGCAGGGGCAAAGGACTTTTCCTCTGAAGAACAGCCTGGCATTAAATTTATTCCAATTTCTTTTTCTTTTTTTTTTTAAAGGCAGGGAAATGTAACAAGAATTCAAACTACAATAGGAAATTAAATAGGAAATAGCTGGTTAATATTTTTCTTCTTAATGTTGACTGTCTTGCAGCTTCTTTTTAATATGATGTGAAGTGTTATGATGAGCTCTGTAGTCTACAGACAAATTTGCATGGACCTATGAATACTTGTGTCAGATGAGAACACTTGACAGTTTTCGTCCTGACCTCGTTAGCTTAACCTGTAGATAATAACAATTAGATTTGATAATGTACAAATATTGTATAAAGCATAAGAAATGTTTTTAAATGCAGTTTCCAATTCTGATATTTTTATGTTCATGTTAACTGCTGCATTTTGTTCTTGTTGATTTGTTAAAAGGATGCACTTCATTATATTGCAAGGGACATACTGGTAATGATTTGTGCATTTTGTCTTAGTGCAACACACTTGTTTGTTGCCAAACTCTATATAGACCAAGACTGTTTGTGTGAGGCATGCTGTTGTGCTTGCTTACACCCATTTTGTCTTTAAAAGAATTTTAACTTATTTTATATTATAATGTGGAATAAATAAAATAATATTTTAGGCTTATAAACCAAATAAACTGTCATATATTGACTCTGAAAGAGAATTCTGATTCTGAAATTTGTATATATTGCCTCTTCAATATTGAGCTTTTGATACAAGAATAAATAGATTGAACCCCCCAAATTCTGATAATGTGATTTTTTAAAGTGCTTGGTATTAATCTTTGCTATTCCAGTAAGGAGTCAGTTTCTCATTCTGTTGAATTCCCAGCCATGAGTCTGGCAATGTTATTTCAAAATAATGGCTTGGGTTTCTCTCTTATCCAGCTGCTTCCAACGTTTCCTTCCCACCCATTCTTTTTCTCTTCTGAACAGCATAGTGTCTAACTCTTGTGTCCACTTGCTGTCATTCATCTAACTCTCCTATCAGCGGAAATGGGTGTCATTGATGTGTACTGCTGTTATCTCATACTATCCAATGCTTATCCATGGTGACTTTCACTTTTGCAATGTTAATCCAACCAACCCTTTGCATACCAGTTTTGTGACTTTTACCTCTTCTGTTTGCGATTTTAATTCAATTCTGTCATTCATCAAAAATGGTAGCTTCACCAGATACAGAGCAGTGCTCTATTTGTACAGTTTGGGTTGAAATTCTCTTCCCTGACCATTATCGAGTGTCTTTCACCACTGCTAATTTTTAAATATGAATACAGATCTTTTTTCAAATTCCAGGAGGTACTGCAGTTATAGTGTAGGTCACGAACACTGTGGCTTCCTGTTACTTTTACTGGGGGGGGGGGGGGGCGGGGGGGGGGGAGATAATTCATACTTGGCTGGAAATCTTATTTCTAGCTGCATTACATGAAACAGATACTGCCAGGCTATAAAACTATCATAGCTACTACTACATGATTAACATGGAGAAAGGGAGAAGGATGTCATGAGATACTAAGCTAATTTTAGGTGTTAATATTCTATCACTGACTCTTACTTCCTCTTAGATTTAGTCATTAGATGTAGTTCCTACAAAAGCATGAGTACTTGAATGCATGTAAGTAATTTCCTGTTTAAAATCTTACTACCTGATTTACTCAAAAATTTAGGGCACATCTCTAGCTTTAAATATATCCCTTATTCAAATATAGGCGCACATCCCCTATTGAAATACAGCAGGAATTCAAGATTTGTCTAAACTTGTCAATTTAATTTAGCAAGGCGATTCCATGAGACTATGGATAATTTCAGAGTTAAAAATCTTTAATAAATCTGATAGTTTAGAAATGTACTATGCTGTAACTGTTGGTAGTACTGACTGCAGAGTGGTTACTTTGACTCATGATATTAAGTCCAGAGTAGTCTAACTTTTTTAATTTTTCATCTCTTATGGTTTCATCATTGTTCTATGTCGTGTCTTTACTTTTGAATTTTAGAACCTTAATAATGGTTTCCCTTACGAGAAAAAAAATCTAAAAGGGTTATAGTAAAAATTTAACAGTCTGAAAATATTTTTCCGAAATTGTCTTGGGAGAGAAGGTCAAGATTTAACACAGCCACATCTGGTTCATCCTTTTCATATGACTTTTTATTATTTGCTGCTGAAGGTTCCTCCAAATGTTTGACAGCTTTGCATGAAATATTGGAAAGTAGGAAAGACAAAGCCATAGAAAGTGGAGAGTACTCCTTATTTCAACCCTGGAAAAAATTTAGAGCTGATCCACTTCATTTCCCTCAGTAAGAAAAAAATAGAAAGTTTACCTTTTAAATAGGCTTACTTAAAAGCTGTGTAATTTTAGTGGGGAGAAGTTCCTTACACTTATCTGTGAAATACATAGTAGTAAATGAAAGCACTTTTTCATAACTTAAATAAAAATTTGGAAGAAGTAGTAGTTTTCATAGAAAATAAAGCCTCCTGTCTTGATGTATGGAATCGGGGATGTGGTGCATCTTTGGTTTTTAAAGTGAATACCCCTTAGACACAAGGCAAAATAACCATTGTAATGTATTAAGTAATAAATGAGAAGGAATAGTACTTTTTAAACCTTTTCTACATAATCAGCCTTTTCAATTTGTCATGTGGAAAAGTAGTTATGAGTAAATCTGCCTATATTAAGTGGTTTAGTTACCGTGTATTCCACAGTTTAGCAAGAGATTACAAATTTAGTGTAAAAACTATGCCTCTATGCTTCGTCCTGCCCCTCCCAATGAGTTGTATTAAGTTGATTCTCACTGGGTGCTGTAAATTTCTTTTTCAAAAGAAATTCATGAGCACTGATAAGAAACGTACATAAATTGATTTAACTAGAGGTTTTCTGCTTGCTAATTTGGATTTGATTAAAATCAGTCAACCCTATCATATTTATTGCATAAAGTTAAGCAACTCATACAAGTGTTAGGAAGATGGGGACCTTAGTGTGTGATCCCTGTGTTGATTTGCTCGACCAACACTCAACCAGCTATCGTAGTTTCTCATCTTGTGGTATGAGAGTTCTTAAGGTCTGTTGGTATGGTTATTGAGTTGTAATACCATTACAGTTATTGATGAAATGGTCTTTATTAACTTCCAGAGATTAGAAGTCTGGGAATTAATTTTGCAATTCTTAAAGTGCAGAAGAGACCAAACTTCATGGAGTATGAAGTAGGCAGAAATAAATAATGTAGCAATTGAATGTGCTGTAGTGTGTTCCAAATTCTTATATAAACCCTGTGGGTGAAAACCATATGTGTGGTACGCTGTATAAATAAAAATATCACTGTATAAATAAAATATATGATGGAACTCAAGTAATTTTTGGAGACACTATACTTTTAATAATGTGGTGAATGCAATAACATTAACACCTTTTTTCTGAGACAGAAAAAGTTTGCTCACTTGCTTGTTCTTTATTCTGTAGTAGGTATTAAAGGTAATAGATTAGCATAATGAAATACAATTAATTTACCTAAACTAAGGTGTTCCATGAAAAATTTCTGGGTTTTTGGATACTTAAATAACTGTGAATGGAACCTGTATCTGTGTTTCAGAGTGTGTTTGCCAAGTGATATGCTGTTCCCCACTGTACCCAAACTGATGAAAAGTAGACTCTGATGTATATTAAAAATAAGACAGTTCAATACAATTGTTTTAGAAAGGTATAGTAATGATAGTGTAATTGAAAAGGGCATGAGGTTAAGTTTGTATTTGCCTGCTTTTCTTTTTCCCTGCGGCACTAAAAATTTCACCAAGTCTCCAACAGGTAATGTTTTAAAGTGTGTTTTTTTATTTGAGCTTTAGACTTCAAGGTTCGTGCTTTTTCAGATTTTTCTTAGTGATTGTAAAAACTAAAACAAACAAGAACCCATAAAAAAATTAAATTAATGCTTACACCAAGAGCCAGAGTCCTCAAGAAATACTATGACAATGTGACGTTTAAGATAAACATCAGGGAGCGAGCAGTATCGCATGTAAGGTATTTTTTATAGTTAACAGATGAACTAATATATTTCCATTATCAATCAGTTTATTTTTTAACATTCACAGTAACCACAAAGCATCATACGCTGTAAAGTGGTATAAATTCCAGATAGTCTTTAGTAATAGAAAGTTAGCAAATTACTTCTAGTAGAGGTATAAAAAAGGAAAACTAGATTGGGCATACATCTCTAACCTTCTTCCTTTTCCCCTCCTTCTGTCAGAGTCAGGAAAATATCCTTTATTGTTTTTATAAAGGCCTATTTAGTAGTAACATGTTAGTAAAAATTATTACTATGTTCAAAAATCAAGATGAGTGCTCAGCGAAAAAGCTGGTTTTATGGCAGTATTGCTTCTTAAAAATGTTACACGTATGTAGCCAGAAAGATTTAAATATATCCGAAGTGCAGTAATGTAGCTGAAAATAGTGCTCAGGTGGCAGGTATGAATGACACGAAGATAATTTGCACAGATTTTGAGAAGTGATATTGCAGGAGATATTGGGGGGCTCTAACATTTGAAGAACTTATAACTGGATGCATAGAGGGAGAGAGGAACAATAGTTCAGCTTGAGTAGAAGGAGATAGGTCGAGTAGAAAACAGGCTTGTCTGTTTTCATTACGGAGCTTGTACACAGTTTCAGCTGAGATTAACCCAGAAATAAGGCTGAATGGGAAAAGAGGAGGAGATCAGAAACATACCTCATATTTCACCTCCCTGAGAACAAAACCAAACCCCTGGCTCTGTTGAGGCAGCTCGTCTGAAGGGTATGCTGGAGAGGGAGGAGAACCAGAAGCAAGAATATGGTAACCAAGAATAAGGGACGGTACCAAAAAAAGAGTGTGGTTGATTCATGTCTGAAGTATTGATGGAGGACATTAGAGTACTCTCTCTAAACTTCAGCTATTAGTAGGTTGGTTGAAACTTTGGGAAGGTGTCTCTGTGGTTGGTATCTGAGCTGGCTGAAGAGGGTCTAAATCAGCTGGAGAGAGGACACCTCGTTTGCCATCTCAGAGATGGAAAAGGGTATGGGCAGTTGACTCAACAGTGGATTTTTGCTACAGACAAGCATTCTTGGATTTTGATCAGCAAGCTGGAGAGTAGGAAAAGGGAGTCAATGAGAACCGGTACATAATGAAATCAGATGAAATGGGGTCACTGGGAGAAAAAAAAAGAGGATTAGAGTAAAAGAGCAGAGGTTTGAGGATTTTTCTTAGTGTAGACACATAGACTACTACAGGCATCGGAATAGAGGAAGGAGCAAATAGTTTCAGAAAGCATGGAGACCAAAATGGAGAGAGTTTGGTTTTGTGGGTTTTTTTGTTGGTTTTTTTAATTAAAAGGTCCCCTACAATGTCGTTGTTACTAGCTACATGAAATTGTAGTCTTTTGAATATAAAAATTGCATATGCTACAAATATTAAATTTTCCAAATCTATAGGAAAGAGGTTAAAAGCTAAATGATAAATCTGAAGAATAATGCATTTTCTGCATTATTTAAGAAATGAACAGAACAGCCTTTTCTGCATTGATTATTATTTTTCCAAAGTACTTTTGTGACATTTGTGGCTTACTGTTTTTCACTGACTACTTCTAGTATGGTCCAAAATTATTTTTCAGTCTGGCAAAGTTTTGGCATAGTAAAGGAAAAGCGTGACCAATTTTGTGGGGGTGTTTTCTCAGCATTCTTGTCAGGAGAGAAGCCTGTATTCTTAGTGGTGTTTTGGGCAATTGGTCAATAATGTTTTCATGTATCTGTCAGAAACTGATCTGAGAAGGTGTAGTCTTGTGGCCAATCCAAACAGATAACAGTATGAGCAACAGTTTTCTGTCAGTGCTATTCAAATCTAGTTAAGTTTCAGCGATACGAAGTCTGTTATAATATTACTTGGATAGGCCTTTACATCCTTTTGGCTGTAGGCTTGTAGGAGAATGCTTACAGTATCATCCAAGTTGAGTGAAATACACAGCAGTCATATAACTCTCTTTTTAGGTATTGTAATTAACCCTACAATATTTAGGGTGGGTCCAAATTTTAAATATAGCATCTGAAATATTTTAATATAATGAAGTATCATTTTTTTAGATAAAATATTGCTTTGAGGAGTAACTGCTGGGTGCATACCTCCAACATAATTGTTAAAATAAATAACATTGCTAAAAGGAAACCATATAAGTCTTTAATGTGATCTGACTATTTTGCCTTGTATGCTTATTAAGCATTGATTTTTCTTAAAATGACCTTTCACAAATGTGGTATACAATCAACCACCAATGTTAAAAATGCTATTAAAATTAAAATACAGCTGGAAAAGCTAAGGTTTCAGAAAAATAGACTTGAAAACAAATAATACATTTAAATAGCTCTTACAGTACAACATGACGCATGCTGACAGAACACCGAATTTGGTGCCTTCCAAATAAAGGTATAATTACTCATTATCTAATTAGCTATTTAGAATACAATGACTAAATGCAACAACCAAAAATATTTTACTTGTTTGCACCTTAGAATTTCGTCATCTTCAGTTGTGGAGATGAAGGGATGGCTAAGAGATAAACCTTTACAGATTGCAACTGCGCTTCAGCCATAACTTCAGCAAGTTGCAAGCTAGTCCTGTCTTGAATGCAGAGGTGACTTCATGTGCTTCCTCGTATGGTGGAACATTTGTGTACAGACACACATTTGTGTACAGACTTCATACTTGGGGCTGCAGGTACATTCCTCTGTATATGGAAAAATACCTGTGAAAAAACTTAAGGTCAAAGCTTAATATTTTCCTCTTAAGTACATTCTCTTGTCATACAGGGGATTTATCCAGGTAATACCCATCAGTGCAAACGACAGATACATACGTCAGTGAGCAAATAGACTCCAGTAGAAGTGGTCCTTTTAAATTTTGGATTTTATAAAGCACACGTGGTATTATTCTTTTCATTCCTTTCCAAAATTAATTATAAACTAAACCAAAGGGATTCAGTTAATCAGAAATCTGCTCAAATACTTGTAGAACAGGTGTTCTAAGTCTTAAAATCTGCTGTACATTTCAGCGCCCCAACTGATGTTAGTATAAAGGGCAGAAGTTAATGCAACAGAATAAGGGATATCTTGATTTATAACACAGTTAACAGCTGATAGGTCTGATGATATTGCAACTTTCCTGTTGGTCCATCACTTATACTGAGCAATTTAAAATATCAAAAAGAGATATTATTGGAGATGAATTAAAGCTACAGGAAGATAGAGCTTTGAGGGCTCCTTTTCAGTAGACATTTGCACCAAAAAGAAGTTGGAATGCTCTGTTCAGAACTTGTAGTACAACTGGTAAAGAAAACGTGTTACCATTTTAATTATTATTGCCTTTTTAACGTGGGATTTCTTGCAGCCATGTCCTCGAATAACCATTTCTTAACTAAAATGACACCATTTTGTAGCCAGTGACCCATGACTTTACATATTTGGAAGGGCTATTGATTCACTGAACTGGAAGAAATTAAAGATGTTGAGGCATATTTTCAAAAGTAGAATTACATGTATTATAAATTATATTTGATCATGTATATTCTATTTACCATTTTTAAAAAAAGCTAGGTACATGTAATACAGCATTCAATTTATCTGTAATAGCCTTAAATAAACATTGGTGGTATTGTTTAAATTGGCTATGTGTAATATTATGAGAACTGCTAGCACCTACAGCACCTCTTCTTGTTCTTGTGTTGTGGTCCTCTGCATGTACCTATTTCTGTTTGTGGTAGTCATTCTCTCTAGGTAAATTGTCCATAAGACCAACGATTCCATCAGCAAATTATCCAGAAAATGCCGTCAGTGCGCATGGTGACATTTGTGCCACTGGTGGTTTTGTTGCCATTTCAGTGGTCTAATTAAATTGGCAGTTTTCTCTTGTGCCCAGCATCGTTGTCTCCCTTCCTTTGGCACCTTAGCTCAGACCTTCTCCTTTTCTCTGTCCTTTTAACTGAATATCAAATGCATTATTGATTGCTCCTCTTCCACCCTCCTCACTTCCACTCCCCTCAACTTTTTTTATTTTTTTTTTTTTTTTTGATTGGCAGTATCATCCAGACAAACAGAAGGCAGATGTGCCAGCAGGAGAAGTGGAGGAGCGCGTGCAGAGGTTCATCGAAATTGATCAAGCGTGGAAAATTCTAGGGAACGAAGAGACAAAAAAAGAGTATGACCTGCAGCAGCGTGGTAGGTTCCTGCCAAGGAGTGCTGTAGTGGCAGCAGCTCTTTAAATAAGCAGGGTCTGGGAGTGGTAGTTAGATGGTATTTTAAAATGCTGTTTATTGCTGAACCAAATGTTTCTTTCAGTCTTGTCCTACTTTCAAATGTGGATCCATTATTTATAGCTTTTGCTACACATACATTAGCTAGTAAAAACATTGAATTACTTCCAACAAAACATTAGGTGGCATTATTCCTAATAATTTGAATGAATATGAAATTTATACTAATTATAGACCTTAGCCCTTTTTATCTTAAGGCAGCTTCATTAAGCATTCTTAGTTTCAAGTCTTATACTACATTTTGTTGCAGTATCTTAGATATAGGTATTAATCCATTTATACCTAGTGTTCAATGTGTATGGGCTTATAAGCACTTCAGAATCATTAAGACACATTCTTTTTGCTTGTGTGTGTGTTATGGTAGCTTTCATAATTCAGCTGTAGTCTAAACTAGTCTTTTTAAAGCAGGTTTATAAATAATATTCCGATATAACACATTAACTAGGCAGCTCTAGCATGCATTTCTTTTTATACCTCTCAGAAAATAGCTTCTTAAAACAGTGACAGGCTGTTGTGAGAAAGAAAGGGGGGAAATGTAGGTCAGGTCTGTCACACATGGGCTACCATTACATGAAGTGATAGGCTGTCTTTCTGCTCTGGCCTCAGGATAGGAGTCCCTCAGCCTTCCATTAGAACCTTCAATAAATGTATATCCACCCTACATGTTAATGGGGGGAGTCAATAATAGTGTATTGCCTGTGGGGAAAACACTCAGTCGCACTCTGCAGTAACACACTCTGGTCCAGCATTGACGTGTAGCCACCACCACTTTTGAATGTGTCTGATAAAAGCCCACTGTCTCTGCAGCTTGTTATTGAATTCTCTTCCATTGTACATTGGCACACCATCAGACCTTTCTCTCTTGTGCTGATTTTTAACTCCCCTGCCGCTGCAGATACCAGAACTTTGAGAGACAAAGGCTTAGTCATTCTGGCAGATATGCATCACTGCAGGATAAAAAGAGTGATATATAATTGTATATACCCAGTATGAATTCTCTAGTTAAATAATCTTGTATTTCAGACTTTGTGTGGGTTTGGGGAAAGAGGGTAGAGGGGTGAAAACAGCATTGTTGAATAAATATTTTAAAAGAATGAAGAAAAAATTGATCTTGTGCTAATTTGTTATGTAAACAGTATTAAGATCAAACTTAAATAAATTTTTCATCTCAAACTTATTTTTTAAATGCCTGAACGTGATACCAGAACAGGAATTTCTGCTACCCAGTGCTCTCATCCTGTTGTACTCTTAGCATTGTAGTGTTGGCTGTGTCTTCCATTTTCACAAATTGTATATGTACAGGAGAAAAGAAATATTAGAGATTAAGTTAGAAGTCTCTTGTGTATCTAGTGAGTTTTACCTAAAGCTTAAATATAGGTTATGAAGTTCCATTTTGCTTGGGTCAGGTTAATCCACTGAAGTTGAGAACTACATCAAGATTTAATAAGTTACTTTGTTTTCCCATGGAATTTAAGGACATCACTATAAATTAGTTTTGACAAAACTTACTCTACAGTATTTTAAAGGTTATCTGTATTTCCTGAGATTCTTCTGCATCCAGATGAGTCCTTTGAAAATAAAATAAAAAATTTCAAGATTCTGTAAAAAAGACATAGTAAATAAAGGAAACAAATTGTACATTTATTCACAAAGGCATTTGGTAATGGTATGGTAATGGGATAGATATATTTTGATATAGAGGGTGCCATTCACAGAGGACCCATTGTTTCAAACTAAGCTACATGTAACATACGTGTGCAGTGTTGCTGCATTCTTTGCAGCATGTTCCCTGGCAGCAAAATGATGGTGAAATAAATTCTAGTTCTTTGAATGCCTGTCAAGCTGCTTCTGAAGTCATGATTCTAGACAAATTCGTAGACACTGCTGTAAAAGCTCACAGAAACAAAGGAATTGAGACAGCAGCTAAGGGGAATAGCAATGAGAGAGAGAATACAGCAAGTTAGTAAGACTGCAAAGCCTAGGAAGCAGAATCTGGAGGATGCCAGTGTGCACGTGTGTGTGGCTGCCAGTCAGCAGGAAACAAGTCCTCTGCACTGTAGTCTTTTTCCCATTTCGCAGATTGTGTATTTGTATGTACCTTCTAGGGTTATACTAACTAAATCTTAATTACTTGGCTCAGAAATTCAGTGGCCAGACAAGTTCTAAGAAGCTGAAAGTCCGTGGGGCTCTGTGGTTTTAATTTTCTTTTTGTTTGGATTGTTGAGAATAACAAGTGAAAGTGCTTTCATATCTTAATACTGCTTTGCTTTGAAGGTATGACAATGATCTCCTACTAATTTTTTTGTGCCTTCAGGTCATAGTATTAAAGAGGAAAGGACAAACCTCAAACCGTTAAAGGTTTTGCTCAAATACTTACCCAAGCCATTCTGGTCTGGGAATCTTACAAGAACTGCCTTTTTGTAGGTTTTTTGAAAATTTTTCCAATTCATTGTTTTGTCATATCTTTAATGACATATAAGAATACCCTTTTATAATTGTGAATCTTTTGCTTCCAATCCCTGTGGAAAAAAATTGGGGGATGGAAAAAAGGCTGCATAACAATTTACCTATTAAGAATGGACTTTTTTTTCCTCAACAGATTTTCTTCTTGGAGATTTTTCCATTCTTTGTTCAGTGTCCCATTCAGAAAAGATGAATATGCAGTTAAAATCAAGTGTGACAGTAACAATTACCAAAAGTTTTTCAGTGAGTTTAGCTTGGAAAAAAACTGTTTTATGGTTTTCATATTAGAAGAACCCTGGAAGCTCATGCTTCTGTGTCACAGTTTGAAAGAATAAAAAACTTTTCACAGAATCAGAGAATCATATAGGTTGGAAGGGACCTTCACAGGTCATCTAGATCAATCTCCTGCTCAAAGCAAGTCCACATAGGTCAGTTACTCAGACTTTCTCCAGCCTAGTTTTTAATATCTCCAAGGATGGAGATGCCAGAGCTGCTCTGGGCAGCCTGTTCCTGTGTTTGAACACCCTCAAAAACAAATAAACCAAAAAACCAAACACCAACCAACCAAAACATGTTTTCCTTCTATCAAGTCGGATATAAGGACTCTTTTGGCAACTTTTGCCTTTCACTTTTCATCCTTCCACTGCACACCTCTGAGAAGTCTTCTCTACACCCTCCTATTAGGTAGCTGTAGCCAGTGAGATGCCTGCATTGTTTTGGCCTCTCCTTGTATGATGTGTCCCAAGCCCTGACCATGCTGGCAGTCCACTGGACTTGCTCCTGTATGTCAGGGCTTTGTACTGGGGAGACCAAAACTGGACACAGGACTTCAGATGCAATCTCGTTAAGTGCTGAGTAGAGAGGAAAGAAATCACTTCCTTGACCTGCCGGCTACATTCTTGCTAAGAGAGCCCAGTATGGGGTTGGCCTTTGCCACACAAGTGCCCTGCTGGCTCGTGTTGAACCTGTTGTCCTCGAGGACCTTCACATCCTTTTCTGGAAAACTGCTTTCCAGCCAGTTGTCTCCCAGCCTGTACTGGTGTATTCCATCCCAAAAGCAGGACTTAATCTTTGTTGAACCCTTTGATGTCTCTGTCAGCCCATTTCTATATCCTATCGAAGATCCCTTTGAGTAGAAGCCCTGCAAATTTTATGGATTTTTGTTGACTTAAATACAAAGGAACTGTGTATCTAAACAATCATGTAATTAAGATAATTAATTTTACTAATTCATTTTAAATTTTAATTATTAATGATTGAATGATTAACAGAAAGGTCACAGTTAAAATTAAATCAATAAACTGGTGACTTTGATTAATTCCTGACACTAAATGTAGCAAGTAATTCAAACCTAGTAATGGGATTGACACTAAAACCAATTGCTTTGAATATGTTTTTAGGGCAGAGGGTGAAGAAATTTAAGAATCTAGGGGTTTTTCCATGTGTGGCTCCAGTGACGTTCTGTCCAGGATAATATGTTTTTATGTGATGATGGACACAGGTGTCCATAAAGCCCAAGTCTTTATAGGGTGGGGCATGTAATCACCAGTAGGCGTTTTCACATCTCGGCACATACCTCCTTTTGATTTTCAGTTTTTAAATTACGTTTTTAGAAAAACATTGCAGACTCAATTGTCATACATGAATACATATTCCAGCATCATTTGTGTTTTGTTCTTGCTTCGTTTCTTAAACATAAGGAATTACAGGCCCTCAGTTAAGTTTCTACTGCAGGTTTAGAAAGGGAGTCTTATACAGGTGTGGTCATAAATTAGGAAAACGAAAAATGAAGCTAAATAGAAGGCAGCTCCTTTTCCCACTATTCCTTTCCCAGTCCTCTCCTAGTACAGTAAACTGAAAAGACTGTTCTGGAGATGATCACTTTCCCATTCCCTCCTGCTCCAGCAATAAAGCGATGATACTGTATTAGACATCAAGATACCTTACATAATTTGGTAAATAGGATGCCAGAAGAATAACCTTACAAATCCACTACAAGAATAAGCAGGAGAAGCAAGACAAAAGCCTACAAAAATGCTTTTAAGAGCTAGCAGAAATTGCAATTGAACACTTTGACTACCTTATTATAAGAAAGGAAAACAATTAATGCAGCGTATTTTAGTTGTTCCTTGTTAAGAAAACTCCTTCTTAAAAAAATACTTCTAGACCAAAATAAAGCTTTTAACATGGCCATTAGTTAAGGCTTTTCAGTGTGCGAGGTTGTACTCTTTTAAGTGACAGAAGTGTATATTCCTTCTCTAGCCATGGATTTTATGGCTAATAGACCCTCAGCTAGTGCTGGAACACAAGCCTTTTATCATAGCACTTTGGAGTTAATACTAATCTGCACTGGCTACAAGTGAAGCAGTATTTTTTTGTATTTTTTTAACATAGCTTTTTGTCATGAAAATTCTTAATACATGACTTTTTTATACTTTCAGATTAAAGTAAGCGTGGTTATTTTGAATTAATGCAAGAGACTCAAACTTAAGTAATTGTTTAAAAACTAAACAGCCTATTAGAAAAAATTAACTTGTGAAAACATCCAGGTTTTGAGTACTGTGATGATTTTGATACTGAGTAGATACTATGAACAGTATTTGGTTGACAATACATATCTTGAACTTCTTAAATTATGTGTTTGGTTTTAAAAAAAAAAAATCAATCCTAAGAATATATGACTGATAAAGAACTAGAAAAATCTTTTAAGTGTTATGACTATTTTTACTATTATCATAAACTGTTAAAAGTGTTAAATTTCCATTTACTGCTTGCAACCTTTTCCCTAAAACTCAGCCTTAAATAGCCCAAGAAATATTTATTGTATCCTCAAGTGAAACTTAAATACCTTTCCTCTTTTACAATTTCTGAATGACCCAGCAAGGGCTCTAGTAAAGCTTTACTGAACCAAGCTGCTAATAGTTATTTAATGTTGTTCTGTAGCCTGAAAGAATCTCAGTAGATTTTTCCTTTTAATCTCTTTGAATTGCAGGCTCATAAACCTCTCTGATGAGCCTGCCAGTGTTTTCTTAGATCCTGCAGTTGAGACAATGGAGCTGCAGAATCCTTTCACCTCTTGTTGTCAGACAAATCCAATAGATGGCAAAGCCAGGCAGGCTGTACCTCTTGTGAATTAAAATGTGGTTTTCGAGTTATGGTAGTTGATCAGGTCTTCACAATTTTCCCTGTATGTTCAGGAACATGTTTGAGAAAGTACAACTCGGTACACAGAGTTCCACAGCTTGAGCAGACATCGCACGTAAGTAAGCCTACCGCGTAACTCAGGACTGGTAACAATACCAGTCTTATATAACCTTCTCTGGCAAGGGAGTGAAAATCAGACACCAGTTTATTTCAGAGAACCACTAACGAGGGACCCATGGTTGTAATAATAATGATGTAGATCAAATAAGAACACACAAAATATGAGTCAGTAACACACTCTGTGAAAAAAGTTAAGTTTGTAGTTCTGCTTGTAAGCTCCCCAAACTCATACTGGGCTGTGCCCCTGTTTTTAAGTAAGTGCCTAAGTCTGTTTCTGCTGTCTTAAGGTATGTTAGATTGGGTAGTGTATTTAATAGAACTAGAAAATAAAAAAGTTTTGTTCAACTCTGGAAAATAAGTTTCTCCTGCTTGAATCAGATAAGCAAATAAATGCAGCATACGAAACTGACAAGAACAGTTACTGGATTATGTGCTAAGTTTGGAGACTTACTCAAGTCAAGTACTAATTGAAAATTTACATCTTTTAGGATAACCAGTAAGACGCTTTCAGACTCGATGATCAGTCTAGGAATAACAATCTCAGTTCAGGCTGAGAATTGTACGAGTGATTAATTTTGCCTGTTGATTTTTTTAAAATTTTTATATTTTATTTTCAAAATTACAATTGTAGTAATGAATTAGAAAAGCTTGGTTGAAATTCTGTTCCCTGGCTTCATATTGTACTATGTTTGGAATAGAAGAGAGGGTAGAGTTTTCCTCAACCTTCCTCTTCATTCCTTCTTCATTACTCCATCTTCATTACTTTAACGGTTGGACTTGATCTTAAAGATCTTTTCCAACCTAAATGATTCTATGATTTGTGAGTAATTCTACTTCAAGAAGTATGGTAACCTTGTGAATTTGCATCTCACTAGTTTGTTTTCATGGTGGCATATGGTCCATCTGCCCTTCTTGTATTTTCTACCAGCAAGACATGACCCAGACCTCCACCTCCAATCCTATAAAACTTGTTCTGAGTGAAATCCTGCTTCATGAATTCCAAATAGGAAAGCCTGGTTTCTTTTTAACTCAATTTTTTGCTACCTATAAATGAAGCTTAGGAAAATCTGTTCTTTCTACAACCTAAGAGACCATTTTCCTTTGTGAATTTTTCTTCTCAGTATTAAAAAAAACCAAAAACAAAACCAACAGGTTAAATAGGAAGCGCTTGCCTTTTTTTATACTGTTCTCACAGTTATAGTATTGTTTTCTTTTACCACATGGGAGAGAAGAACCTTGAAGGTAGGTGGGTAGACAGACTTCATTTTGATCTCAGCTTTTTGTTTTGGGTTTATTTTTTGGTGGTGTTTTTTTTTTCCTTCCTCAAAAAAGAGGAGGAGGAATCTTTACTTCAGACAAGGCCTGCTGGAAGAAAGGCCTCTGACTGGTTTTGTGGGTGCTTTCAGGACATTCACCATTCCTGTTCTCGTATTTTGTAGCTAGAAGGCTGTACCAGGCTAACTCCAAGTAACATTAGAGTAATTTGGCATGAGTTAAGACCATCTGACCTTTTATTTTATTTTGGACATTTCATGCAGTTAGCTAATGTTCTGATCCAGTGTTAAGAAAGATGTTTTAGTTATACAGAGTAACATTACCCATAGCTCTTGTGCATGCTCTCAATTACATAAACAACAGTGAGAACAACTGATTGATAGGTATATCTTCCAGTTTTCTTTCATCATTACACTCCTGATTTTTTTCCCCCTTTCTTTTGACAGCAGTAAAGTATTAGGTGTGAGTGGGTTAATTTTCTTTTCATTCTGACCTTTTCATTACAGAATAGGTGGTCAGCAAAGGTAACATCAAAGAGGCTGTATTGATTGTCGTTATTTTCAGTGTGTCTGATTTCTTTTAATCTCCTTCATTAAAACTAATTTAGATGAGGCTCATTCTCAAGGATATATAATGCACATTTCAGTTAAAATTGGAACAGTCGTTTAGTTGCAAACTAAAGACTGGGACCTAATATTTGGTGGTGTTTTTTTGTTTTTTTTTAAACTGGCCTTAAATTTCCTATTTAAAAACCCAAAGTGTAAGTATTAACTCTTCCCCCCCCCCCCATACATAAGGATAGTTAAAATGCAAGGGGCTCATTTTTCATTTCCCTACTGGTACATTACATCAATACTTCTACCTATGATACTCTACTCTTAAAACTAATAAAGCCATGAAAGGAAAACAATGAAAGAAAAAAACCCAAGAGGTTGGTTAGATTTTGAAGTTAATTTAGATAATTATCTATAGAGAAAGCTGTGATAAGCTATTGCTAGGATTATACTTTCATAGTAGCCTTTAAACTTCTTTGCAACAACTTACACTACTTTGTTGTAAGGTAGGAATCTTACTTGGGAATAGCTTGCTTTACATAGTGGATGAGTGAAATCAACTAGTAGGGTATTGATGTATGTCTGTTCTGAGTCACTACTTCACTGATGATAACTTTAGAAGAGTAAGGTGGTTGCAATCAGAGGATGATGTTTGGTGATAAAGAAGGAAATACTCCATTATCTCATCAGGTAAAAGTTGGAGATGTGCAGTTTTTCTAGGGTGTTATTGGAGGAGGTAGCTGCGAAGTCCTTTATTTCTACTTTTGAGTCCAGAGCAAAAAGCAGTTACATAGAAGCTGGGAACTGTTTAGAATACCCTACAATCTAGGGATTAGGTAAGGCAATCTCGTGGGGAATTAAAATAACATAAAATAATCTGGGCCTCTGACTTTTTCAGCAAGTGCTCAATAAGTAGTTCTGGAATAAATTCTTTCACTGCCAGCTTACTTTTCATAGAAAGCCATAGACATCGCAATGCTCTAGAAAGCCTGATGTTATTAAACTATAAAACTTGCTTAAAAACTCATTGATCCAAGAGAAGGAACACCTACTGTCTCAATAACAACCCAATTTAAACCTTAAATAAGCACTAAGCTCCTGAGTCTTGCCAAATCTAAGGCATTTCTGTGTATATGCTAAAGTTCAGCTTTCAGGCATTTCTGGTTCTTTACAGCATTTGGGGAGTTGGAGCTTCCAGGTGTCAGGCAGCAGCTGTGAGGTTTTGTGTAGTAAATTGTAAGGGGTTTATGTTGTCTTGCCCGTCCCCCCCCGCCTCTTTTTTTTATATTACCTTTTATGGTTTCACTTGTCAGTATGATTTTGTCAACAAAGTTACGAGTTAAAGAACTTGGTGTGAACTTTGTACATCAAATATGAGTGTGCTGATAAATTGCAAAAAACAATTTGTATTGCACAGTTTGCATTTGATAATTTCAATTGTACGCTTTTCATTTCATACTGTACTCAATGTTGGAAGAATCTAGGGGATCAAATGGCAACAGATTTCACGGGTGGAGGCCAGAACCCATCTTCTGACTGGGCTGAGCCTCTTTATCATAAAAGAACACTTGGGCTAGTCTTCCCCTAAAGGTGTTTCTCATTTATCTTTTGTTAGGAATATATTTTTGCAGGAATCGTGGTGGTGTTCTCACACACAACCCTAACAGTTCCTTGGTGCTTATTGGGGGGGTTGATTTGCCGCCTTCTTCCTAAAGGAGAATGGGCTGCCTAAGACACTGGGGGATCTCCGTCTGTGGAGGCAGTTAAAATCTGGCTGGACACAGTCCTGGGCAACCTGCTCTAGCTGACCCTGCTTGTCCAGGAGGGTTCGATTCGGTGATCTTGAGAGGTCCCTCCTGACCTCAACCATTCCGTGATTTTGTGAAAAGTACAGGTAAGCAGACATTGACAATTTCAGCTTGTGGAATTGGAGTTACAGCCAGACTTTTAAAAGGTATTTATAGGGAAATAAAAGTTTGCCCCTAATTTCACATAATTGTTTGGGATGCATAAAAGTCCTGGTTTCAGTAGTGTCTTAAGTAATACATGTTCACCATTTACTTCTGGCTACAGTAGGACATTTTCCAGCTTATGCAGAGATATGGAAACTAAAAGTTTAGAGAACTGCATTTTTAACTGATAATGGGGTCTAGGTATGACTCTAGTAGGTACCAGATTGACTGCTAGGTATATACAACTATTGATTTATCAGGAAGAAATAAGGACCTATATGTTATCAGGGTTGAATATCTGTCATGTTTTCTTTATAGAAGATAATCTGACAAAAGAATGGCCACTACATGCACAAATTTATCTTGAGGATATGTCCTGGAATGAAGGTATGAGTGCCTTACTACTTGTTCCCAGTGCTTTTCATTGTCACTGCAAATGTTTTCCATTTTTTCTGCATCTTATACCACTATAAGATTTATATTTTCCTCAGATTTAGCTATTCTGTTCTCTGTGATTGTCGGAATTGTAACTTAACTTTCTGATACTTAATTTTGCATTCCTCCTTCATCTCTTCCACCTTCCCCCCAGCTTGCAGTACCACTTTTCACCTAGCTCTCTTCTTGTAATATAATAAAGATTTAGATTTCCAGATTCTTCCCAAATCTCTCATGCATGTTCTTGTTCTTTCTGTGATGGCAGAATGCAAGGGTTTTCATACAGTTGGATTTTTTTTTCATCCGACAGTGTGTTATTTCCCTCCTTTAAATTACTCTAGCTTTTATCATTTACTTGCTTTTTGAATGAATGGCTGATTTTTTTTTGATTTTTTTTTTTAAGCTGTGAGGGGAAAATCCTATCTACTTTCCTTTCTTCTGTTTTATTGTTGTTTCCTGGGTTAGCAGTCTGTTTTGAAAGCATCCTTGATCTGTCATATGTATGACTAAAACCCTTTAGTTTTTTCTTTTGTCTGTTTCATTTTTTATTATTTGCTTTTTTAAAGAGACTACACTGACTCTGGCTGTTTGGCATAAGAATGCCTCACAGTCACTGAAATGTTGTAAGAGTATAGTTATTTTTTTGAGCAACAAATAGTAGCACAGGTACCGATATTTACAATCCAGCAGTGGGAGGTCATTTGTTATTAAGAGCAGCTTTGTGAAGAAAATCCAAAATAAATTCTTGATTCTTCTCAAGCACTAAAGGCTTTCTTGTCTTCTTTTTTGGCAGATGAACAATGCTATACTCTGTCATGTCGATGTGGTGGGAATTACACCGTCTTCAAGAATGAAACCAAAGATGTTTCTTTGGTTTGTTGTGACACATGTTCACTTGTTATCGAGATCCTTCAATGATTGTTTCAATCAAGCACATTAAGCATTACAAACTTTTAAAAAGACTGGACAAACAGGGAACAGCATCTGCTAAAGAAAAGTATGTTAAAGAAAAGGGGGGCACCACAAGAACAAGTTCAATCAGGCTTAAGAAAGGAAATGTGCCCATTTGCCGACATAGCTCTGCAGGCAGACGTGAGGCTTGGGTTTTTTTTTCCTTCTGCAACTAAAGAGCCAGTTATTAAAAACCTCCAGAACAGAACACTAAGTTCTGTACAACTAGAATATATCTTATGATCTAAATGACATTTCTTTCCCAGAAAACAACAGAGTAGCTTCTTTCAATCTCAGCCTATATCAACTATACCTTGGGCCCTACCTCTTAGGTTAAATCCTTTTTAACAGCTCAGATGACAAAATTTAATCAGGAGGCATACATCTGAGAATGCTTTGAAGATAATGAAGAGTAAGGTGCATTAATGGGAAACAGGAACATTTTCTATTTCTATGCTAAATATTTAACTTCATTAAATCCTCACAAGGAGTTGAGCCTTGGAAAGAGGTGGCAGAGACTCACAGATTAACAGGCTGGTTGTCTCCGTACTAAGTAGCAGGTCCAGTGCCTACACACTGGACTGTAACAGTGCATCTACATTAACTTTTCAGCTTAGAGCAGGAGCACTTTTTGAATTAACTCTCATCTGAACAAACAGAGTCTTCATTCCTTAGAAGAAAACTAACCAGGAAACTGTGCTGTGATCCCTACAGGGCAGACAGCCCACCGGGCCAAACTAGAGCCCGTTTAAGGAAAACCCTAAAAAACGCACATAAGTGACTAGCAGATCCGGAACCCCACTGTTACTGTTTTCAGTTCCAATCCTAGCATGCCACACTACTTGCTAAGGTAGGCAGAGCCGATGTGTGGCTCTGGATGTATGACAACATAATAGTGCGTTGTGCCTTTTTCATCCCTTGTTAACAGTCAATACTAACCTTGGCTTGTAGTAAACCCCAAAAGTTTCTAATAAATCCAAGCACTTACTGTGAATAGCCAGAGGAAACAAAGTAGGAGGCATATCATTTTTGTTGATGACAGCAGTATATCTTTCCCACTTTCAAGTTAGGTGCAATCTCAGAAAGAGACATTTTTGTCAAGTAATAATTGTTTTTTATTCTAAACAAAAATAATTCCATTGATTTTAGTAGAAAATATTATGAAAGCTGGCAGTAGTCACTTAAATCTTTTAATCGTCAAGAAATCTATGGCCATTGGGGCTTGCACGTAGAAATCCAAAGTCATTCAGAGGCCATATCTGTAAAATAAAATAGTTACAAGAGATTTTAATCACAACTCAAAGTTCAGTGTTTTCATTTGTTATTGTTGTAACTGTTTTATAACCTCCATAATTTTTTAGCTCTTTGGTTGACAGGGTATATGAACTTTTCTCACCTGTGTGTTTCTTTTACTAGGAGTAATAAATACTATGTATCAGGAGGAATCATCATTCCATAGTGGCTGGAGACAACACTAATTTATACACAGCATGCTTTGCTATGGAGACCCTCAAAAATTACTTTTTTTTTTTTTCAGCCTTGGAAATAAATACATTCCTAGAAAATACTTGCAAAGTTTTCTAGCTTGTAAACCTCTTAACAACTTAAAAGACAAAGTATGTATTTTTGATCCATCTAGAAGAAAGAATACCATGAGCATCACCTCCCAGTGAAAGCAGTTCTGTGAGGTGTACCTTTGTATTTTCAAGAGGGGCATTTGAACTGCAAACACCAAACCTTGGAAGAATATTCCACAGGCTTACAGGTAAGCTTATACCATGCAAATAGGTATAAAGTGGGGGGAGTGCCTGCCACCATCAGGGGCTCCTCTGAGAAGGGGACTACGATATAGAACAAGAAGCAGCACAAATCATGACCAAGTACAAGCACAAGTGTCAGAGAATGATGCTTACTAGTAAGAAAAAAATTTCTCTCCAGAAATTAACTATATAGCTGTTCATACTACTGAATGCTCCCAGGAGTACTTTCCTCTGAACATTCACTAATTACATGTAGGCTGGTCTTGGATGCAAAAAAAGTAATAGGGAATCAAGGACATTCTCTTACACTCTGTCCTTTGTCTCCCTTGACTGCCTGTGTCTCTTGCAACACGTTCTTTCAAAGATGACACGAGGGGATCAGCAGGAAGAAGGGAAAGAGATGATGTTGAGGAACGAATGCCCTCTGTGGCTCTAATCCCATAAAAATCTCACAGCCCCTGCTCAAGATGAAGCAACCTGGACAGAGAAAGATGATGCACTACCTTGTTCCCAAAGCACCTGTCAGTATGGTGTTTATCTTGCTCATTT
Source organism: Buteo buteo (assembly GCF_964188355.1). Classification (NCBI taxonomy): domain Eukaryota; kingdom Metazoa; phylum Chordata; class Aves; order Accipitriformes; family Accipitridae; genus Buteo; species Buteo buteo. Next base: position 22,995,273 of record NC_134186.1, on the reverse strand, counting down.
TTTCTTAAAATTTGGTCTTAAAGGTATGCTGTCACCTCCCAAGAACAGCAACTTACTCTTTAACTGAGTGTATGGAACAGCCACAACACAGAAGGAGCCTTTGCTGCTTTCTGTGTGGAGTGAAAAAGTAATTTTCTCAGTTTAAAAGCGAAAGCATAGTGCCAAGGTTCAATGTTTCAATCCCCAGGACTTGTCGCAGCACTAAAGGCAATGACAGAAGAGGCAGAGGCAGTTAAGGACAGGCACAGCAAGATGTACCATCAACTTACTCCTAGACTGGGAGTGTGCGCTGCTAGAAGCGCCCTAGACTTGCCGCTGTCAGGCCCCTTGCAGCACTGTGCTAAGCTGCCATCAGTTGGATTGTGCCTGGGCCCTCAGGAAGACAGAAGGATGAGTCATTCTCGGGACCTCAAGTTCTGTGGAGCTGAAAAAAGCTCAAAGCTCTCTTGTGCAAGTATCTTCAAAAATACATGTCTTTTTTGGCATGTGCAGTTAGGGAGGAGAATGAGGAACACATGCTGATACAGAGAAATACAGAGAGGTAACGTCTTGTCTCTACGTGCGTATTAGCCAGTGAGCTATTTTAGGTTCCACACAGATATACAGAGCTACAAACCAACAACAGAAGGGTATTCGTGATCTTGGTTAGAAGCAAAGCTACAGCATTCAAGGCTCTCCAGAGGGCCTGTGCTGGCTGCAGGCTGGGTGTCAAGTCTTTGTTTGGCCTCAAAGGCAAACAGGAGTAGAAGGGAATAGGAATATCCCATATTACAAATCTAAGCTGATCTGAGTGAAGGCCCAGAGAAGGAAGATTCTTAGGCCATTCACTATAGCACAAATCTTGTTTCAGGCAAATCAAATCGCACCTATTGCAACTTGACTTTCTCTCAGTGAAAGTAATCAAATTTGTTCTAACTATTGTTTTGACAATTTAGTTTCAAATTCGTCACAGTAATCTTAGTGGTAAAGTTAGAATGAAAATGATGTTTTATCTAGTCTGCATGCAGGAGAGAATGTGAGAAAGGAGGAGATGGAACAAGCCTTCTCTGTGAAACAAAGACATGCCACTGTGTGTAGTAATTCCCAAGTCTTTTAAAGTTATGACAGAAGTTGACTGTGACTTGTTCGTTCAAACTGGCTAGTCCAATTAGCAGCTATTTCCCCTTGCCCTCTTTGGTTTGGCCTACATAGATTTGATCTGATGGATGGGGGATAAATGGGGCTAACTAGCTCTTTTGAAGATACACTACAGGTCTATTTTTGACATGGAGCCTAAGTCCAGGGAATGCAGAGGATATGCTACCTAGGACAGGATGAAGCATCAGTTCTGTCAAAGTGGGATTCCCTAGGCTTTTCCTGAGTTTGCAGCTACTTTGATTTCAGCGGCCTTTTTACGGAATGAACTTGTCTCTCAGAGTGGTAGTTGATATGGTGGGCAGGGAGGAAAAGGGGCAAATATAATTGAATATCATTATTTCTGTAAGGGTTAAAAACTGGTGCACGAACATTGACTGAGAATCTTGGGTCTAAACTTAACAGATAAGTTACAGAGAGAATTAACATTTATGTTTTGTCAAGAATAGGTTGCCTAAGCAAACTTGGTACAAGCTTGCTCTCTTGTGTTGAAATCCATTACTTCCTAATTAGATTTGTTTTGCATCTATTACTAAAAATGTAACTTAGCATTCAAAGGCACGGCTACATCTGCTTCTCCAAAATCCACTTTAAGATAAAGCTACATAAGCTTCCATTCTCAAGGCAGTAAAATACTATCTTTTTAAACAAACAGTATTCTGGAGTCCTAAAGTACTTCTTCAATATGTAATATCTGTGTGTAAGTTTCATTAATTTTACAGAGTTTACTGCTTGCTATATTTAGGGTTCAGTCCTGTCAGTCACTTCATTAAAGTCTCTCAAACATCTTCCTATTTGGGCTACAAGCTGGACACAAATTTGTTGCTGTGGAGAGATACTGTGAATAATTATGGCTGTCCACATACATAGGTTCTTAATATATACATTATTTGCTAACAGCCCCCTTAAAGTAGTAAACACAGTTTTTCTATACTAGTACATCAGTTGGAGAATATTTTTTTTCAGTCAGGTTATTAATACCATATTCTTATTAAGAGGGCCGTCAGCATATTAGCATCATTGTATTTTAGCAGTTAATAATCCAAGCTAAAACTTGGGTCATAAAAATAGCACTATTTAGAATCAGCATTTTTTCCTCTGGTGTACACAGTAAGGCAAACAATAGAGAGAAGGAACAGAGAGAACTCCATAAAAACTAGGGAAGAACTCAAAGCAAATGCTATCCAGAAAAAACAGAGGTCAGACAAAACTTGATGGTGGGGCTGAGGGGGACGTGTTATTTGAGGTTTATTAAGCAGATAGTGATTATGGTCAATAGCAAGGTTTTTTGAAAAGTCTTAAGTTGTGTTCATAAAAACTGTAAATTGACTAAATAAAACTTTGTTAAATTGGAAAGATCTAATCTTCCCTGTGCATGTAATACAGCTGTGCTAAATTATGTTTTTGTGGATGTGTTGCAATATATGGAAAACAGTTTTCAAAACATTTTTTAATTGTTCTGAATGGCACCATTTTAAATCTAGCTTTCTAAAAGCTGGTGCATAAGTCTGCAATACATACTCCCTTGTTTCTTAGATTAAACTTTTTATGGAAATAAATTGTGTTAGTTTCTTCTTTTTGGTAAATGAGTAAATGAATAATGCAGGTAATATGAAAAAGTAATTTAGTGTGAAATAAAGCTGTAGAATTGTTGAAACAGAAGGAGAAGGAACCATGGAGGTTTATACAATATTAATTCAAGGCATTTTTTTTAAATAAAAATGTGGCAGACAATTATGGTGGCACAGATTTGACTTTACTGTTAAGGCTTTTTCACAGACTTAGTCTAAAAATCAACAAGGCCAGTCTACATGTCTAAAGTATGTATGCAAGTCTTAGAAAGATAACCTTTTCCTCCATTTTGTTTTTTGAACTATGGAACTACACTTCTCAATTTCCAACAATGAAATATGCAGCTGCCCTTTTCTACCATTTTGCAGAGGCAAGAGTCAAGGATAGAATGTGTATCTGTGCAGTAAGGTGTATGTGTGTGCACGTGTGTACGTTTGTGTTTTTATCAGGTTTGGATTTACTTGCAACATAACTCATTCAGTTTTCAGAGGCAGTGACTGCTCAAAGAGTACTGCTTAAAAAACAAGTCCTCCCTCAAAAAAAAACCCCACCATTGCTGAATTATCCTTTTACAGCAAGTGGCTGGTGTGTTCAAGCTTTCCTTTATGTTAGCTTTGGCCAGACAGTTAAGGAGGCAAGTTTTAATACCTAACACCAGGCATTAAAAATGTATTAATGCAACTGTTTTTAGATACTATAAATATATATACCTTAAAACAAATGCGTCCTCTTATCAGTCCGTAAGGAACAGGTCCATAGCACCTGGAATCTGTAGAATTCCTGAGATTATCACCTTCTAACCAAACATGTCCTTTAGGCACCTATGATTAAGCAAGATTGAAATGTAAAAAGAAAATAGAATAGAATGGTATTAAGCATGGTTTGCCTTACAATATATTCTCTGATTTCTGTGTTCCGTATTTCATGACTGTATAATGAACTAATTTTTTACTGAATCTAGTAAGACACAGTGCCAGATTTGGAGGGATGAGAAGGAGTGCTCCAAAGTATCTGTTCTATCATGTGCTCAAAAACCAATGGTTTGCAACAAAAAATCCAAAATGAAGATGTAAGAGGTTAGACCAATGTGACAGGGTCATTAATTTAATAGACTTCAAAAGAGGTCATTAGGATGTTGACTGAAAATCTGCCCTCCTGTCGCAGTAACAGCATGAACAGGGCAGCCACACACTCATCAACATCCTGGGGCCAGCACCAAGGCTAGACCTGTTAGTAGATTCATGATGAACTAACTGGTAATTGATTGTGACATCAATTACGAATAATCTCATCATTTTATCGGAGTAGGCTTGTCAAAGTTCTAATTAAGATCACAGTTCATTCTATGTGCAGGCAGAATCCACAACACATTATATTGCAATAATGATGATCACAAAACAGCAAATCCCCTTTTATAATTTGAAAATTAATGATGGTGACCTTATACTATATGACAAAGACCTTTCATTGCCTATATATATTATGCATTAACTATATTACATACCATAGATTCATGGCATTCACTGACTGACTCAATGACAAAATGAGAAATAGCAACATAGCTGTATTAGTTACCGAAATAAGAGTCTACGGCTTTCATATATGAAAAAGTTGCTACTGTAAGTCTTAAACTAAGATTTCCGCTTGGAATATACAGCACTATTTTGATATGTTTTTTTAAAAACATTTCAGATAGAAATAACCTCTTACAAGTCACCAAATAAAATATTTAATTATTATGCTTCTAAAATTCTAAACCAGGCTGAAAATTTAAAAGTAGTGACATATTCTCAAGCTAGGTAATATTTAATGTGGACTTTTAAGTTAACATACATTTTTCCAAAACCAGTATGTACTTGAAACATTACTATGCCCACAATTCAGAAAAAAACCCAATATTTAAGAAACCCAATTTCAAATGAAACTCGAGATTGAGCAGTATAAACACTAATGTTTTAGAAATAAGCCACATGGACTCATAAATACAATAGTCTATATATACAGAATTCAAGGATAACAGACTAAACAAAATAAAATACCACTCTAGTAGTAAAGTCTGGATATAAATTATTAAATATAAAACCAGGTCCCCTAGATAAACATTTGAGGAAAATGCAGTTGAAGGGTAATTGTTGGTACTTAAGCTATCTGGGCAGGTAACACTTACTGGGAACGCTGTCTTTAAATAAGCCTTTCAGGCTCTTGTTTAGTCAGGCTCTCACCTGCCTGTTACCAAACTAGGATAGCGTGTGACTCGAGAGTCCCTTTGTTGAGCTGTGGCAAATGTGTAAGCTGTGGATTAAGAACCAGTAGTTTGTCTCCGTCAGTAGCAAAAATAGATACTCATGGTGCAAAGCATATCTGAGCCTGTCCGTCTCCTGCCAACCGCCCCCCTGTACTTCTCCGGTACCCCGGATGCGCGCTTCAGGCGCGTCAGAGGGCGCACATCCCTGCCTCAGCGTTTCAGAATCTATACATGGAGCTGCTAGACCAGCAATATGTCTAAACCCTTTTGAAACCTACTGATACTGTCTCCTTCCACAGTCTCCTGTATAAAGGAGTGCCGCCTTGTTTGTTTTAAACTGATCTGCTAGTTCCATCAAGGTCCTTTACTTCTTGTTCTCCCAGTCCCTCAACACAGCAATTTCATATTCAGCTTGTCTGCCACCTTTTGTTATTCTGTAGGCTTATCAGATTGCTGGCATGTGCACGGAAGAGCTGTCTCTGGGAAGGCCAGTTGATTTCAGCTAGATGACTTTGGCCCTCCTCCTACCCAAGCAGCTTGGCAAACAAAAATAACCAAGTAGAAGTCAACTTAAAATAAATACATTTTAAAAAATTCTATCCAGAGTCAAATGACCTGTGTAGAATATACATCTCATCACATGTGGAAATGCATTTTTGTATAGGTCTTTATTGGAGAATATACTGACATTCCTATTTTCCTCAAAAATTCTGTGGTATACAGCCTATTTAGAATATCCAGCAGCAATTGTTAGGTTAGTTGGATATTCATCTTCACTTGTTTGCAGTGTAGCCACCCAAAGCATTCACTGTGTCCACATCTTGCATGAGTTAGTTTGTTTTTCAGGTGCACATCACAATGCAAAGCAGCGTTCTGACCTTTCTGGTGCAAACTCTCCTGTCCAGCATCTACCAGAATTACAAATCGTACATCAACTACTGTCATTTTGAAAGACTATCTCAGCAAATATACAGAAAGAAGAAGCATGAACTACTATGAAAGGAAGATGTTTTAATGAAATAAAAAAGGAAACCCACATTAACATTTCACATTTCTGAAAAAGCATCACTTCTTGTAATGCGTTACTGTTTCACACACAGGACACTACCAGCTCCCCTTCTACTTTACTGGTTCCCATGCTTTCTTGCTTTCCCCGCCAGATTCATAGGCAGAACGTGAAGCTCATCTGTTACTATGTGAAATAAGGACCCACTTGTAACACAAGTATATCCAAACACTTCTAGACCTTCCCATCTTTCTTCCATGCTCCAAAAGTACAAAAAAATAGAATAAAGTGCTTTTTCCAGCTGTGGCATATCACTTACTACTTCTAATACTACTAATTGCTTGCCTGGACAAGATGTTCATCGTTTGCATTCCAGATAGAACATTTGCATTAAAGTATATTCCTATATCCTGAAGTTCACCACCTACGGTAACTTTTGTAGTTCTCCATGGAAGGTATGACAGGACCCTATACCTCTAAATTTGGCCTTAAGAGTCCCATCACAATGTATGATTCATCTAGAGATAATAGAGTATAATACCTTTGTATGGTGCCTGTCCATCATCTAGGCACTTCACTACAACCTAGAATTAAGACAAGCAATAAAAATCACATGAATTACATGAAAATGTTAAAACCAAATACCAGTGACAGGCCATAATCATTAATTAAAAAAAGCTGTTTACACCCCTTTGAAATAAAGGCTGAAGCCAGAATCCTTCAAGGGTTTATGCACCAAGCTATTTCTGGACCACTTCACTGATTTCAGTAGGATTACTCACATTGAATAAAGTTAACTCTGAGCATCAACCTTTGCAGAATCGGGACCCAATCTGAAATGCCTCAAAGCTACGCAAGCACAGTAGCTGGAAATAAGATACATTTTTAACCAAAGGAAAAAAACCAAAACCAACGAACTATTGAAAACTTGTATTTGTAGTGAGAATATATTAATTACACACCAATAGGCTGCTACTGCCAAAAAAACCCAAGGCAATGGGAAAGCCACTTGCTTGACAATCACAACATTGCATTTTGGTATCTACAGGCCATGGACCTCTTAGACAAAATTAATTGTATCAAAGAAGTACAACTGAAATCACAGTTACCATTACTACACACAGAAGGAGTGTGAATACAAAGAATACTGACAAGAGTGCCAAAAGCATTAACTTAGGCTGGGCAGCATTTCAGTTCTCCTTTACACATAGGCCAGAATTAAGATGCGAGTCTCACAAGCCCGACAACTGAATTTTCACATAATTAACTAGTGCAAAACCAGCAATTCCACAGCAGCGCAGGTTAACGTGAAAACACGCTGCCTCCGATTGTCTGCAGACTACTCTCTTTGCCTCGGCAACCCTTGTGCCTCTGGTTTTGTGCAGATTATCTGAGGATTTATTTCCAAGGAGCAGCAGCTCTCGGGCAGAAGCGGTTATCTGAGATGCAGCCTATATGCATGAGACTACAGCACGCTGATCAGACACATCACTCTTCCCCCTTCCAAGCCTCTGAGTGCTCCAGCGCAGGAGCAGATAGACCAGAAGAGCAAGATTATCATTTAGAGCAACTGAGTTTGTAGCAGCAGCTTATTCTGTTTCAGCTCAGATAAATTACCATCTTTCACTGCAACAAACTGACTAAATTTGCAGGGCTGGCGGCATTTACTTAGTGGTATAGTTAAAGTGGCAAAACTGAAGCACAGGTCAGGTATTTGATGCATACTTATGTGCTGGTTTTGGCTGGGATAGAGTTAATTTTCTTCACAGTAGCTAGTATGGGGCTATGTTTTGGATTTGTGCTTGCAAAAAACAACTTACTAGCCTAAAACATTAATTTACCTAAACCGGCAGGGGAAAATCAACAAATAATTATATTCTTTTGGTCTTTTCACATGACGCCAAACTTTGTTCTTTGAGTAATCTCACTAACTTCAAAACCAAGAGATGAGATGTCTGCACTGCATTAACTGGTATACTAGAAAACTAATATACATAATTTCATCTGTTAATCTTATTTGCAGTATCTGCCTCAAAAATACCCCCAAACCCAACTAAATGAAAGTAGGCTTTTGTGGGCTGGGTTTTTTTTGTTTTGGTGGGGTTTTTGGGGGGTTTGTCACTTTTGGGGGGGACTTTGGATGGGGAGGTACTAAAGATGGGGAAATAGGGATTTTTAATAAATAAGTGGCGAATTATAAACATGAATCTCTTGCAGTCTCTCCTTTTGGAATTCCAAGCAGTCTGAGTTTGTCAAAGAACATCAGCATGTACAATCAGCTGGGAGCAGATGAAGTTTGAACTTTTGTAAGGTCACAGGTATTCACATCACCTCCAGCAATATCAAAGTTTCAAACTTAAGAAGAACTTTAAATCATTCCTATCTTTTCTTTTCAGTTCAGAGGCTTCCTTCTTGAGCTATGATAAGAACTAATCTCAGTGCTGGACAAAAGAATAAAGTCTGCAAGTTCTCATCTATCCCTACTAAGGTCTATTTAAGTGCCTCCTACTTTGGTACAAGCAACAAATGTAATTGCTTCATGGCCTGCGGGTGTTCATTTAACAAAAGAAGCTTTTGTGAATAAACCACAGGTGTTACCTTTCTTGATTAAAGTGAAATATGATGAAAGAATCTACAATATCAAATGACAAATTTACTAAATACTGATTAAATTGCCTTATTTAAGTAAATTGCATCTAGTTAGGATAAAATATACACCATAGAAATGCAGGAGTTTGTTTTATCACTCTATACTTAAAAAGTCTTACATAGCTATTCCTTAATCCTTTATTTATTAATTCAGAACCAAGAGTGAATAATGCTTAACAGATACTCTTTTTTAATGATCCAGTTGCTCTAGGCACCATTTCTATAGGCTTATCATAAATGTTATTCATATTAAGGCTGCCATCTATATAAACCCCAACAACATTCATTAGCTCAATATTTTCAAAATCAGCATAAGCATTTACTTTTTCTTTTTTGTGCTGGAAAAAGCTATGAAATGGTAGTAGCCACACTGGACCTTTAACAGCATAGCAGATTTTAAACCAACATCTTCTAAGTATCACTAAAAGGCTGCATTACCTGGAATTTAATACTCCTTAAAAGAATATAACAGAATGAATTTACCTTAAATTCATAGGTACTTCCAAACAGTTTAGCATTGTCCTTTTACTTATTGAACAGTTTAAGCTGCTTATGAATAAGACACAATGTACTTGGCCCAGTTTGTTTAAACAGACATACTAAAAGGAATACATTATGACATTATGACCTTGCTCCAGATTATTATGAGACGAGATGACAATGAAACACCAACAGGTTTCTATACAGAAATTAAATTCACTCTGATTAAATATTTATATTACAAATTCATTCTCTATATTGTCATTGGTTGTTTTAATAGAAAATGTATAAAAAGGTAAGATATGAAGACTTGTCCATCTTTAAGTTTTGAAATTAATTATTAACCAATATTAGAATCACATAACCATCAATGGTAGCAATGTTAACTCATATACTATGAGGAAACTAAAGTGTATTAACTTGGATTTGAATTTGTAAGACATTTTTCTCTATCATGCAAGCATAGCAGTTGAGCATTGTTCTTTAATAAAAAATTGGGGAAGCTGTTACAGTAATCTGTCAAAGCATTCACTGGTTATTTGAATGTTTGGTTTTTAACCATTGTTGCTCCTTCTAAAAACTTTGTGTCATGTACAAATGGCTACTGCTGTTCCTGAGCTTACTTACCTGGAACTTCAAAGGTCTGATCACTGCACTCACTGCTTCACGGGAAAGGTCACAGAATTTTCACATCAGCAGTATCTATGCCAGTCAAATGATGAAAAAATATGCTTTCTCTCATCACTTTTTGGCTGTTGCAGAAGTTTTCAACTGTGTTAAATAATAATTCAAACACTTGCATGCATCGTTTACTTTACTTCCATAAATATTCTCATTTAATATTCAGATCTACAGCGTATTGTTAAATACACTGATCTGAATCAGCCTGAAAAGCTATATATCCAATTTAAAAAAATCTCTAGCTGCAACCCTGAATTTAAATTATTGGGCATCATTCCTTTTCTAAAAATATTATCAGTGAAAATTAAAACTTAATAGAATTAATAAAAGCTATGAGCAAGTATTATCTGTCATGAAGAATAATGTGCTGATTTTGCACACACTTTCTAGAACCTCTCTCTTTGCATTAAAACAATAGCTCTCTTTTGAAAACAAAAACACTTTGCTTTAAATAGTGAAAAATTATCTAAGTTTTCTTAATCCATTACAGTTTTGAAATTTTCGTATTTTATAGATGTTCATAGGCCAAAATGTTCAAAAACAAATCTCCTAGCTACATTTAGGAACTTCTGAAAAAAAATTCAGAATATTTCTGTGACTCATCAGTCCAGACTGTTATTAGCTTTCTTGATTTATAGAAGATGAATATTTTGGAAGAAAATTATTACAAATCCAGCAAAGATTACTTAACAGTTTGCATAGAATTTTCTCACAGCAATCATTAAGTTAATTATTCATTAATTAATCATTCTTTTCTTCTCTAGAAAACAGATTATGTAACAGGGTCACCCTAAAGTGTAGGTTTGAGAACAAAAACCTATGGGTTCAAACCCCAACTGGAACTTACTGGTTAAAACCCATTACCATCACTGGTGTGCCCTGGACAAAGGCATACCTGTACAGAGTGCTCTAGCCAATAAGCCTGGTAGCCACGATGGCCAATAAATACTCTGAGCAGGGTTAAGGGATCTGAAAAGTAGCCTCTGGACCCATCAGGAGCAGCCTGAATCTCTGCTAATCCATCCCAGGCCTCAGCACTGCATGGTCTCATCATTTAAGACAGTCGGCAGGCCTTAGCTGATATGTATAGAGGAAGAAAAAAAATGAAATGGGTGCTTCATTTAGACATGAAGCTGATATAGGCAGACTAAAACTTGTGCTCAAAATCTTCAGTGAGTCCTTGAGCAGTTGGTTTCATCGTCCTGAGTGGCTTCCTAGAAGTTATTGGTGAATTTGGAGCAGAGGAATAACAGAATCATAAAATCTTGAAGGTTCAACCTGATCTGACCAGTAGAGCCAAGACTGTGTTCCACAGACAAAAAGCATCTAGTGCTACCAATTCAGACATGAGTGATCTTGAAACAACTTTCCCTCAAGTCAACAAGGAGATTTCTTCATGGTTCTCCTTCAGGAATGAATTGGCTGACCAGAAGAACCGGGGCAGTACGGCAGAGCCTGGGCAGCGCTGCTCTCCCCCACCCCAGCGTAGACCAGCTGAAAGGGGCAGCCGTCTCCTCTCGGTTCAGACTGTGGGGAAGGAAGAGCTGCTGGAGAAAGCAACGTAAGAGACCTCGGTGGGAGCTCGTTCATTCAGGAGCTGCGTTTAAGCTGAGCGTCTCGGTGCTGTCCTGTGCCTGAGCTACGGTGCGGGCATTGCCCGTGCCTGGCCACCCACCTCCCCGACCCCACGGACCCGAGGATAAGCTCTGGTGAACGGTACTGATGCTGTTGTGTCAAGTCGTGCCGCTCGTATGTTCTTGAAATATCAAAACCAAAACTGCAAAGGTAAAAAGACCAATCCACTTGAGCAGAAGAAACCCTGGAAATATTGGGAAGGAGACTGATAAAATTCTGTGTGTTTCTCTTCCTTTGAATAATTTAGTTTTGACAAATCAGAATTTTGATTTTAAATTACTTCTCAGAAAATTCAAGATTAGCTCTAGTCATGAACTCTCTGTACAGGGATATAGAGGGAACTGCAGACGGAACAAATCTGCAAACTAAAGTAGTATGCCACATCAGTTCTCCTTTCCCACCAGACTTTTATTATACCTGCTGCTTAAAATTATGGCATAACTTTCTCTTAAGCCTCTAGAATGCTAGAACTAAGGAGAAGAAGAAGGAGTAAGATACTTCCTTTCTCCTGACCAGCAACTATTAAAACTTAGCTTACCGAAATACTAAACCATGAGTGTAAACTAGCTATTAGGATACCAAGGACAAAGGAAGAAGAACCAGTGTTTCAAGAACTTTAATTGCTAATTAGGGTATTTTAAAGAGACTATACAATGGTATTGACCACTCTGAAATATCAAACTATTTTTCAGTGTCTTACATTGTGCATCCGAAATCTGTAGTACTGTCTAGTGATGAAGACATTGTGTGGCTTACATTAAAACTACGTTATTCTTAGTACCAACATAATATTCTTACTGCATTTGACAAGGACTGTTTAAGAGTTAATAGCGCTGCGTAAGACCACTTCTCTGATCTGCAAACACAGTAAGATGCATTATCTTTGGAATTATGTTAGCTCTAGAGTTAACCACAGGATGAAGAGATGCCATCTCCGCAATGAACCTCATTTTAGCACAAGGTAAACATACTTCCCCCACATCAGCTAGTCTCACAGCATTAGTGGTGTGTCGTGATTGATTACCAGCAGAGTGTTGCTGAGATATGGATTTGTATCTCAGCTTTTTATCACTATGACTTGCAAAAGGGAGTTCCTTATTTACAGACTCTACCTGTATTAAGTGACATTATTAGGTACTACTTTTGTTTAAGTGACACAAAAGCTTAGCATATTGGTGGTTTATGACATACAAGCTGTTTTAATCTGATGACTTACCCCTCACTTTTTCAATTTGTAAATAGGAGCTGCAGCATAAGAACATATGGTACTAAAGAAATTAAAGCTAAAGTAAATGGCATTAAAACAAATTCAACTATAACAATAGGATACTCAATCTGAATTATAAACCTGGATCTGTATTAAGACTTTTAAAAACAGGAAATAAAAACATAAATATGAAAATTAACCTTTCAGGTGTTTGTTTTAAAGACCATTTCAGGGGTCTCCTGTGATTGAGTAATTTCTTTATTAACCCTCATTACTTAGATCTTGTAGTTAAATGAATAAATCAGTAAAGATATTTTTTAATAATTGAAACTAGGTCTGAATACCACATTACTAAAAAGCAGTTGTTTACCTTTTTAACTTTTGGGTTCATATCACATTGCTTCTGATACTGTAAAAATACATTATGCATTCTTAAATGTTTATTACAGTAAATACACTTGCTTATATGTATAAACACCATCACTGAGCACAAAATCAAAGAGCCCAGCAAAACTACCAGTCTAATGCTCATATTCCATACCAAATACCAATTAAAAAAAAAAAGAAAAATTACATTTTCCTAACTTTGTAATACTACAGCAGCTTACTCAAAAAAAAGGAATTTCATTATACTTTTCATGTAAATACGAAGATTTCCATCATTATTATTCTGCAGATAAGCTCCAACCTCTAGCATATGAAGCATCATGTACCATAAAGGGTCCAAAGTAAAGACGTTCCTTATGTACTTAAATTTTAATTTAAGCACGTGCTTGATTTATACCAATCAATTTGCTATGTGGGATTAGTTCCATCATTTTATAATCCAACAACGACTCCATCAAAGACATTTTTTTGGTACAGCCTTACACTTAGGGCACTCTGACAAAAATATTTTTTTCATATGATGTATTACTTCAGCTAAGTATAGCAGCAAAAGTGTTTTTATACCACTATAAAGACTTTCACATAACTGCCACTGCTATACTGCATTTCTACTCAACTGAAATATCTCTTCAGAACAACTTATTCAACTCATGTATGGTTTTTTTTATTTTGTCATTTTCATTATGGCTTGGAAGGTTGGTTTGTGTTGGGTTTGTTTTGTTTTAATCTACAAGTATCTACTTGGTTGTTTGCAACAATAAAGTATCTCATCTGTGTAATTTTACAAAGAGCAAATTGTAAACAGGGTTTTCTATTTTCGTACCTATATATATATAAAAAAGCCATCCTGAGAAGTATGTTCATGAATGAAACAGGATTGCAAGCAGGATCTCATTTTAGCATTCTCTTAGGCTTCAGTATAAGAATCATGTATGATAGTGCTTCTACGCACAAAAATCCCTAACTTAAAATCTGTAAAATATGCCAACGATGACACAGCCAATGCAGACTAAGCACAATTCCTACTAACATGACTATAAGGATTCTCCTTTTGGGGCGACAAGGGAAGCAGCTGCTTAGAGGTGGTTTCACTCTCAGCTGTGTTAAGTATGTCGTACTGCCGTTATTCCGACATCTCCAGTAACTGGCTAACTCTAACACCTAACCGTGAGTTGGCAAATGCCAGCAAAGAATGAAGCAGAGGTTTGAACTGCCTAATGTGGTAGTAGCTCTGGCATCTGATACTTTTTATTTACTATACTGTAATAAGCTTGCAAACACGACAGGAACTATTCACTATCGCTCCCCAAAACAGGAGACAAGTTAGTCAAGGAAAGCTGAGCAGTTCACCGTAATAAAACCAAACAATCCTCTGACCTTTCACACTTTGGAGTCACTGCATTCAAGTATCACTCAGAGATTTCTCATTTTAGAAAAAGCAGGTAGTAGCCAAATATAAACAACAAAACTCATGACAATTTCTAGGCTTTGCTCACTTAAGGAGTACCTGCAGTTGTACCTTTTTCTCTGCAGTCAGACACCCCAGGCAGCACTTCTGGCCTTTTGGGATCCTAGGCAAGGCCTTTCCTCCATTTCGCCAGTCTTTTTTTCAAAAAGCCAACTCAGGTTAATTCTTCTCAAGGAAGTATCAACAAAACAAATAACCAGTTCTCTGTACATCTGCTGCTGCTATTTCTTTGAAGAATTTTGTGTTTGAATTAAGAGAAAAAGTGCATAGCACAGTGATTCACTAAAATAAGGAATCTGATTCTACAATTACCTAAACAGAGAGACACATCACTTTTCCCTCCCCAACAAGAACAATTTACTTAGTAAATAATCCAGTGTAAGTTACCAGTGTAAAGTGCAGATATCTATGTTGAGAATATACTCTTCTGTAAAGGAAGTGTCTCATGAACAGATGGAAAGATCTACCTCTTCAACAACCACTAAAGATAGGAGGAAAACACATGCACACTAACAAACAAGAGCATTTCCATTTAGATCATTTCTCCCCCTAGATACAACTTATGATGAAGAACTAAGAGAGCTTGCATGTCACTTGGCCGTATTTCCATACATTAGCCTTTATGAAAAACATACACAGGAAAACAGGTAATGGACTCTGCATTCCCTATCCTCTCATTCTCCTTCCATTTTGTATGAAAATTGAAGACAAGAAATCTTACACCTAAGGCAAAAATTGTTCTGCTGGATATTCATTTCATTACTTCAGGGTTTCCAGAAAGGCTGACATCCTGCTAAGTACAAACCTTTCCTGAACTTCCTTTTCAAGACTAAGACAAGTGAGGAACAAGATGCTCAGAGAAACTCAGTCTGCATCTTCTGTCAGCGTACACAGAATTCAGGTTTCCATTTCAGGTCATTCTGCTCTGGGAAATTCATATTTCATCTAAAATACTACTCCCATAGGAGCTAGAAAATTTCTTCAACTTGGTAATAAAGGTGGGTTGGGGTTCTTTGGGTTGGGTTTTTTTTTAGTTTTTTCCTTAATTAAATAGTAACACAATTTAATTTATGGAAAAACTAATACTCTGTCCTCCCCTTCAAAACATAACAGAGAATGAGTTCTTTCTGTCCATGAGTGACAGAAGCGTAAACGGAAGCTTCAGTGGTCCTGGCACTTGATCAGAAGGGCAGATTAGAGGCAGGTACCTGAAATGTCTCGCCTCCACACTGGACTGGAAGAAACAACAAATTCAACCCCTCAGAACAAGGTATGAATCGTATCCTTCCTTTCTGGACCTAGGTCTTGACTAAATCCAGACACTGAATCTAGACACAATGTTGACAAGAATTTTGCCACTGATTTGAGAAAGGACAGGCTCCACTTCAGCTGCTTAACACAAATGAAGCAACAGGACCTGAAGGCACGCTGGTGAAATTGGCTGTCTTTATGGTAGCTAAACTCTTGAAAGATTTATCTATCACAAACTGTAGCTGGCTACAAGGAGCATTCCATAAAATTTTCTACCTTCACAGCACAGGACTTCAGCTATGGGCCAGATGCTAATTCTTCTTATTCTAATTGTGAGGATAAAGTGGATATGAAAAGGCAACAGAAGATCTTTGTTTTAAGATGCAAAACACCTGTGCAAAATCTGATGCCTCTACAAGGTGCTGAACAGAGGTAATGGTCAAACATGCTTTTGGGAAAAAAACCTACATTTTTCTGTGTCAAGGTTTAACCCCAGCTGGCAACTAAGGACCACGCAGCCGCTCACTCACCTCCCTCACAGTGGGATGGGGGAAAGAATTGGAAGAGTAAAAGTGAGAAAACTCATGGGCTGAGATAAAGACAGTTTAATAGGGAAAGCAAAAGCTGCGCACACAAGCAAAGCAAACCAAGGAATTCATTCCCCACTTCCCATGGACAGGCCGGTGTTCAGCCATCTCCAGGACAGCAGGGCTCCATCACGCCTAAGGTGACTTGGGAAGACAAACGCCATCACTCCGAACTTCCCCCCTTCCTCCTTCTTCCCCCAGCTTTATATGCTGAGCATGACGTCCTGTGGTCTGGAATACCCCTTGGGTCAGTCGGGGTCAGCTGTCCCAGCTGTGTCCCCTCCCAAATTCTTGTGCCCCCCCAGCCTGCTCGCTGGTGGGGTGGGGTGAGAAGCAGAAAAGGCCTCGGCTCTGTGCAAGCCCTGCTCAGCAGTAATGAAAACATCCCTGTGTTATCAACACTGTTTTCAGCACAAATCCAAAACATAGCCCCATACCAACTGCTTTGAAGACAATTAACTCTGTCCCAGCCCAAACCAGCACATTCTGTGATCATGATCTCTGATGATTTTTCTAATGATAGCCTAAAAAGAAGTTGCCAAAAACATTTTGTCACAAATCTATCCAAACTTCTTTTGTCTATCTGCATAGAGACAAGTGAGCATTAAGAATACTTGTTCCTTTTTATTTCATCTGGTTTCCTAATTTGTCCAAAAAGTCAGGTAAATTACTACTTTTCCAACCATACTCAGAAAAATTAAAATATTGTTACAGTGAAATATAGACATACACTATAGTTTTGAAAGCAAAATTCTCAAAGCTATTGCAGAGACAGAATTTTTACTTCTTAGTGTTTAAAATAGAGAAACAGTTTTGCCTTCAGACTAAGCCTTTGAGTCTGCCATCTGTACTGCACCTTATGCAGAGAATTTTAGAGTATTCTTCCAGGGAAGAAGACCTAAGCAAAGAGCAGAGCAAAAATATCATCTGCCTACACTTCCTACAGAGACAAAAGACACTCACAAGACAACTTGCCATAAAGCAGAGTTTACAAATTACGACATTTTACTGTACATATACAAGAAGAAAGAATAATTTATGAATGTCATACTTTATTATGATACTCAAATATTGCAAATCCTTTACAGACTACCAGGCCTACTTAAATAACCATTAATGTACAAAGCAAGAAACTCTAATACTTACATAGCTGTGACTCTTAAGGAAATCTGAAGGGTTGCTTGTGCAGACTTTATCCCCTTCCAAGCCAATTACTCTTTTACAGATATTTGATTTGGGGTCATTTGGGCTTTTCACAATTACAATATCTCCTCTGAGAGGAAAAAACAGAAACAAAAACAAACAGAAGAACTCTAAGTACAAACTATTTGGCTGAATACAACTGCATCAACGTGTATACTCCAAAAATATTCACGTACATTAAAGTTACTTCCTTCTGGTGAAAATGCTTGTCTACAATTTCAGTTTCTTCAGTTTCACTTGGGGTGTAATTTTACACACAGTTTTTTAAAGTACATTTGGAGAGATTCTTTGTTATTTAGATCATTTATGAAACATTTAAGACTACATTTTAATTGACAATGCTCTGATGACATGAATGCCATTTAACTTGATCCTATTGCTATGTAAACATGGAACAGAACAGATTCCGTGTTTCTAAATGTTATTGACCAAATGTTATTCTTCCAATGGGACTTCAAATGTCTAATCTGAGTCTGTTAGACCTTACATTACTTTTGCCTCTTGATTATATACATTAGATTGTACAATGAAACAGGCCACGACAAAATGGGTGAGGGCCTTGAGCCTACTGTGCTCTACAACACAGTAATAAAATGACATTTGATAAACAGTACTTATACCATTTGGTCACTTTCCTAACAACCTATGTGAGCACAGCAATACCTACAGCCTGGTTTTCAAGAAAGACAAAACTGCTTGGAGAGGAGAAGTTACATTCACACAATAGAACTGGTTTAGGGAAAAAAAAATGGGAGTTTTTCCATTGTTTGAACAAAGCTGTAAAAGTGATATAGACTATATCCTAAATGAATTCTGACAAGTTGTTCAATGGGCTGTATGTGCTGATTACTTTAACTTCGATCAGACACAATGAGAGGAGATTTACGGAAAATTACAATTCAGAAGCAGAATATATGAAAAATAAAGGATGGCTAGAATGTGGTTATTGACAAGCTCTGGCAAAAGGAACGTAAAATCTAGTCTCAACAAAGGAGCATACTTTCGAATGCAATAAAAGTGGCGGCTAAGGTTCTCCGAAAAGACAATATCAGAATTTTGAATGGTTGGTTCCATTGAAGGTCCAGAACACTGCAAATTAAAAATAAATGAGAAAAAATTACTATTTCCAATTACTTTTATCTAAAACACATTAATATTCAAATTATTTGCTAATAAATTAGAAAAGGTGTAACATAAAGAACAACTAAAAAAGTTAGATCCTCCAAGGAACACGTGATACATTTAAAAGGTGAGGAGAGCCTCCAGAGCACCTCTAACTCTGTTACAGCTCCGTATTCACTCAGGATTTGTCCTGAACTGGGCTAGGTGCTACGAGCCCCTCCTGATCCATTTCAGCACCTATCTGCGGGAAATTATTAGGAGCAGCACTGGAAGCTCTGCCAGCTTAGTCCTTTCTTCAGCCTCTGCAAGAGAATCATCACAGAAGCTGCAAGAGCAGCTCACAGCTAAACTCCACTCTGTCCAGCAGCAGATCTGCTAGGTTTAGAACCTGGGGAGGAGGGGGGGGAACAGAAGACATCCAGGAATCTGCCTGCAGTTGGAAACAAGAGCATTTCCTATGGCGTTATTAGCGACTCCAGTCTTTCTGGAAGAATGTACTCTCTGCAGAATGCTTAATCATAGTTTCCCATTTGCTCCAGTGATGCCTCAAACAATAACTTAGAAAAAACAGGAATGCCGAAAGTAGAAATAACTTTCATAAAGGCTGGACCTGCCTCCAAAAAATAGGCTTTTACTAAACACACTTTGAAAAAGCTTTAATGAAAATTAAGAAACCTGAAATACTGGCATTAACATATATAACAATTTCAGTATTATAGTTTTATTTTCTTTTAAATGTCATGAAAATGAAAAGTTACCACAACAATTCCTCCAAGGTACTCAAAGGCACAATGCGCTATGCAGCCATATTGCACAGTATACCCAACAAATCGAAAGGTTTTTCCTAGGGCATTGCGAAGCATGGTACAGTGTTACGTCGTTCAGCTGGTTCTAGTCTACAGTAAAACAGAAGAATATCATTCATTTGATAACAACCTAACATTTACAAAATGATCTTTTGTATTTAACAACTCATGGACAATATTTTGTAAGAAAACAGTGAATAAAAAGAGCAAATAATCAGATATATCTGAGATTAAGATAACTTAAATGCCATCAAAAAGTTTTTTTACTATGCAGACACTTCTACATGTACAATCAATGGACCCCTCTCACCAGCTTATTAGTAAGATTCAGTTGAGTAGGACCTGAAACGAAAAAAAACCCACCTTTGCCAAATTAGAGAAATTAATGGGAGAGAATGGTGTCAGTGCTCTCTGCTGACACAGCTGGGCTTCTTTTAGTCAAGACGGCAGACAAACTTACCTGCCGTATGTCTACATATCTGCAATAGTTAAGAGAACATCCTCCCCCACCAAGAGGTTTGGCTGAATGGATTCTGGAAAGCTGTAATCATACCTTTAAATGCAGGCTTCGACTTCCTCACTGGACCACATATTGTAACCCAGATGCAGTTATTTACTACGTAACACTTCACAGAGGTGTTTTAATCACCTGAAGACAGTGCAACTTAAATCACTGTTTTTCTTCAAGCACTAGGATTTAAAACTGAACACTCAACAGCAAAACTGAGAAGCATCAAACCAGCTGAAGTGATTTGAAGATATTTCACAACTGAAATTACATTCACAGAAAACCGGAGTAATCTAGTCATCAACCAAAACTTTAAAAATGACCTGACAATCAATCAAATGAAAAAAGACTTGAAGAACTAGACAAAGTTAAGGATAATAAAGGCGTGAATGGCTTGCCTAAGACAGACGATACTAGAAAAAGAATACAGGAATTCTGGAGGTTTTGTACAGCTTGCCTTTGACTAGACTTCCATCACCAAAACACTTCAATATAAAAATAAGGCATTAGGTCTTTCTCTTCTCAGCTACAGCACAGTGGCATAAGTTCTACAGCACATAAGACTGTAAATATCTTCTGACCCCCTCCCCCAAATATTTAAATCAAACTCTGATGATCAGATGTAATTCCTGCAATGCTAATCTAACTAAAATGTTTCCTTACCCCAATTTTTAAGATATTTTTATATAAATATATGTATCTCTTAAGGAAGTGGAAAACACACATACTGAAGTGACTGAAGCAAGTTTTACATTCTGCAAGAAACCTGTCCCCCTTAAACTCAGTATCAAGTTTATCATGAACTGAAACCACAGCAAGATTTCCCTCATTTACTAAGATGGGTCAATACAGCTTGCTAAACAAATGCAGTAAGCAAAAAAAAAAGAAAAAAAAAGAAAAAAAAATTCTGTGTGTACAATATGCCCTACTAAATAATGAAGTAAAGACCTCCCCTTCTATATTTCATGATGTTTTGCTATTTAAATGCAGGAATTTAAAAGTGCATATCTTTACTTCCACAACTCTAGAAGTTAATAGGAATTTTGCCTGAATACAATCAAAAGTGGCTTTTGTTCTTTGCATTTAGTATTTATTTATAAAGAAAAAAAATGACCATTCTTGGGGGAAAATGTGCTCTACCAAGCTCATTTCTGTGTTTCAAAAAAGAGGGTTTTTAAATTTTTTTTTATATAAAACATCTCCAGAATACATCCACTTAAACCAATCTGCGATTCAACATCCTTAATATTAGCTAACGAGTTTCACAGTAATGACCCAAAATACAAGAGAAAACAGAAAAGTCTTGAGTTGTTTCATTAGCCCATGCAGTGCCCAGCACACTGCAGACACCCTGTAGAAACTGAACAGTTTTGCTGTAAGCCAAATGCACTTTCAGCAGAATTTATTCTGGAGAGCCAGAAAAGCGGTTTGCTCTTCTCAATCCAGTACACTATGAAAAGCATGGACCAACTCCTTGCTCTCAGGGCCGCAAACACTGTGAGCCCAGAAGTGCGTTACAGGTAATAAAAGGAAGATGGAGTGACAGCAGATCGATTGGAGTTGCACAACTAGTGTGAATTAATGACCACACTCTATCTTTTGAGAGAAGTCCATCGTCAATACTTCTTACCAGCACCTGCTAGAAAGGCAGCCTCACATTGCTTCTCAGCTGAGGCTGACACAAAAATACTGCGCAACCATCCTGTATTTCAGATCCATGCTATTCAGAAACCCTATATTCATAGAGTAAGACGGTATAGAATTCAGGCACCTGTGGATATTACAGGTAAAAAGGAATTGTATAAACTTTGCATTACATTGACTGAAGTAGGTAGATATTGTTGATTGGGCCAAATGGAACGGTAACAACAAATTCACTAAGAGAAAACGTAATCCTCTCATGCCAACAGCTATCAGGTTATAACTAAAGTATTTTTTTATTATAAAACTACAAACAACTGCTCTATGTCTCCGAAAATAAGTTTCAAACTGATTGCAACTAATTTCCTGTTAAAGACTCTGGATGACACGTACTTCCCGACAGTTACACTGAACACATTCATTTCTCTCTAATGTCTCTGAGTAACTCTGAATTAGGAGGGATAGGTTTGCAAATTATTCAAGGAAACCCAGGGCTCAGAGTGAGCTTTACCTACTGCTAGAGCTGTCATGGTATAAAACTAACCACAAAGATAGAGCATGAGGGAAGAGGTCTCAAATTTTGTTCCCAGTTCACTTAAAATAAATTTTTAACCTCTAAGACATGGATTCCACCGGTCCCAGTTTATAAATGTGGCATAATGGATTTTTTTAAAATGCTCAGGCTTATCAGATATTCATGCTAATGATGAAAAAATTCTTAGTTCTTACATAAGGCTTTTTATTACTACTGAAGAAAGTTAATTTCAAATTAAGGCATATATATATATATACCTAGATCATACACAGTTTGAACCTAACAAGATAACTTCAGAGGACTGGGGGTTCTGTTTTTAACATTAAGGGCCATCTTTAGACATCTAATGTTCATTCCACGGAAAAACTACAATCTTGAAAGTTTCCATGTAGTTTTAAGTAACAACTTCTAGTTAGTAAGTGAATGGTTGCAGTAAGTCCAGTCAAAAAAGAAATAACCTCTAGTTTATTAAAAAAACCCACAGAATATTTATCTTACAATTGCTCTAGCTTAAGCATCAGTAAAATAATTGTTTCCTCAGAAAACTATTTATGAGTACATTTTTAAACAATGCCATACTGTTGATCACAAGAAGATAAACGGCTGAACATTTTTGCATATCACACAATTAATTTTAATACAAAGTGCTGTCAGCAGGCAACTTCACCAGATACAGCATAAGACCATTAAGCACAATAAAACAAATTATTTAAGTCACAGGCCCCTTGAAAACTTAATGGATCTGTTGTATAAACATCCTTATCACAGAACTAACGACATAAAACCTGTTGGAATTACTTCCAGGTACTACCTACTATTATACAGTAGGTAGCTGAAAATTCTATACTGAAATAGACATTGTTTTTATACCAAACATGGACATTGATTAAAGAAGGTTACACATCCATTTTTATCACATAGAATACAATCTGGTGGTTTTACAAGAACTGCATAGTTTATCCCCTGCAGCAAATAAAATGCAAAATGTAATGACTATTATCTTCTGTTCCCTTTTCCTTACATAGCCTCTGACTTCATAGTTTGATTTTTTTTGTTTGTTTGTTTGTTTATAAAATTAATCACAGCTAGCAGGGTGGAAATCACTTTGAGCCTCATGAATGACATCCAAGAGATGGGAAAGGATTAGTTCTCAGTTGCTGCCAGTTATAGCGCCAGGTGGCTTTTTCTGCAGTGAAGGTGTTACCGATAATCCCATTACATTGGTACTAAATCTTGCAGACATCAAAATTATCACCAAGGTTCCTTTTCATCCCATCCTTTCCAAATGACTGGAAGTCGCTTCACCTGAAAGAAGTCAAATCCACATGCAGCTGCTGTTTTAGCAGCCAGCGGACTCCCTGAGAATGCCAATCGTGATCCAATTTCGCTGTGCTGGTGGCCCCCTATTCCCTGTCCAATAATACATCTGTTAAAAAATCCTACAGCTACAAATCAAGTTTAATCCTACCAGGGACCTCATGTTGGTCTTGTCTTCCAAAAAGGCAGCAGGTTTTGCCGTCTATCTCTGCTAGTGTCTGGGGAATACTCTTTAAATCCCAGCCCTACTTAGAAGAATAAGCTAAGGATCACAAAACATGACCTCAAAAACCCTGATATGACTATATTCTGACCCAGAGGCATTCATTCTAGGTGAAGATTAGAACTTTGCATAATAAGATTACACAGCAAGTGAATGATATCAAGGGACTATCCATATGCAGCCGCCTGGTTTTCTATAGACAGCCTGTGCTCTGCAATATGCAGTACAGACGAAACAGAGCTTGGTCTTTCTAGCTGAAATAAAATAGATCCACATAAATTAGTTGCCCATTTCCAGATTCCTAAATCCCCTATTACATCTTTTATTGACAGCTCCTGTGAGGATAGCACAAATGGTATTCTCTTTGTATTCTTTGCTTCTGTAACAATCACACCAAGGGAAATGTACATAGGTTGTCTAGAAATTAACATCTTGTTTGCTGTAATCTTGGATTACAATTAACTGTGTACATAATAAAATTAGGAAATCAATGAGCAGATTTATGATCTACAGATAACCAATGGCATTGTGTAAGACAGTTTAACATATGGGGCCAAAATTTTAAATACAGGAAAAATCAAAGTCACAGCCAATGAAAGTGTGGCTAAACAAATTGTTGGACTCGATGTTAAATAGATTTTTCACTATAATAAAAAATTTCCAGTCACATTTGCTTTATATAATGCTTCCTAATTCTGAATTTTCACCGAATATTTAGTGATAGTTTATCAGTTTTTCCTTAGCTAACAGAAACTTCTAACATTCTCCGCTTCTAACCAGACACCATTCTTCACACAAGGTAATCCCATAACTTGCACCATCTCTTTCTCAAAGAGTTACTCTGAGATTATTACTTTAAAAAAAAATCCAAAAACCCAAAACAAAGAAAAAAATGCACACTGACCAGGCTATTTAAATATTTATGTCTGAGCTGTTATTTATATTAAACTATTCTTTTAAAACTTCTGCATGAGATTAACGTTACACGTGCTAGACTACTGAGAGGTGTATATAAAGTTTATTGGGAAAGATTCTTCCTGTATCAGATACACAACTTAATAAACATAAAATGTTTTAAATATTCTAATTATAATCTGAGGATTCCAAACATCTAAAGCAAAACAAGGAACAATTTTCAAAAGGTCTTTCCAAGCAGGGGTCAGGCAGAACTTGATTTGTATTTCTAGCTGTTGGTTTTCTCTAGAAGAAACACTGGATTCAGTCTGGCAAATCTGAAAAAGCTTAGTGATATTCTGGAAGAGAAGATTATTTTTCCACATTATCTCTACTAGGCACTGACAGTTTGTCTCCAACAAGTGCTCCTTCATCTACTGATCTCAAGCTGACAAGGAGCTCAGTCCTGTAAACATAAATTCACACAGTGCAAAATCCTCTGGTGTTAAACTAGAGACTACCTACATAAGAACGAGCAATTTTTCAAAACAGATTTCAAGCAGCTCTCACTGGTTCTATTTACCTTTGGGAAGCAACTCCTAACAATCCCACAACCCTGTATAAAACACTGTATTAATGGTCAGATGCATTCCAGGGCTTCTATCTTCCTCTGCAGCTCTATACACTTATCTTTGCTGAACAGAGAAATCCAAATAGCTGAGCAAATAGCATAGGCATCGTCGTACATGGCAAGTTTGAGCCTCTGAGGAATGGTGAAATACTCACTTAACAGTTTCCTGTAACAATGTCAAAGTTAGGACAAACACCAAAAGTCTGACAGACAGCACAGTCACTTTCCTGGTGACTGAGAAAAATGTACCATGTCTATATGACAAGGGTCAAATAATTATATTCTGAGCTATAGGCATTTATCTTAAATTTCAAAAAATTTACTTTCTTGAGACGTATATATGTAAACATTTAAAATTAATTTTAATTAACCAAGACAAAGAGCTACAAGTCCAATTTTCACATTAGGCACTTAAAATCTACAACCCTACAGAAACTGAAATTGTCCATGACTCACATGTCCCCTGCACTTACCAGTGCTGACACACCTTCTAGAAATACGCAGGAATTTTTGGAAATACTACTCAAGGCATTGAATAGAAGAGGGGTAAATAATTCCCCTATGCACTGACAAGTAAAAAGGCTGTTTACTTAAAATATTTGTCATTACAAAGAGGATTGTTTGCTGGTAAAAAAAAAAAACCCACAACAAAACAACAAAAACACCACAAACAAAAAAACCCAAAACCCTCCACATCAAACAAAGCAACCTATTTATGTACACCATCAGCAAGACTGTTTAGAAAGAAATACAAGTGTCCTAATCTTATCCCCAGTGTCAGTCTCAGATTAGAATGCCATCATTGAAGAGTACTCCATAGTGGTTTATGAACACAGAAATCACACAGTATGAGATGTTAACACAACTAGTAAATCAAACCTATTATTAAACATTTGAAAAATACAAAAGCAAAAAACAAGACCAGTTTTAGCACTGTCAGAAAATATAACAATAGTAATAAAGAATCTTTCTGTGTGTTCATCAATACTTCCCAGTTACAAGCATCACCTTCTAATGAAATATCTTATGCATACTCTGCATTAAAAAATGTGTTAAAAATCAGGAGAAAGGAAACATACAGTCAGACAAAAGTGAGCTCAGTATTTACAAGTTACCTGAACAGAAGAAAAATCCAAATCAAGTGCTTGTCACTGCTATTATTCTACAAAAATTTTGATGCTTTCCCAAGTTGTATTTTAGTTACGAAGTTCTAAATACACACATGTACATGGATTCAACTACTTATTTTTTTCATAGCACAAATTGTATTTCACATAGGTTTATGCAGAAAAAAAACCCACCTATAATTAGTACTTTTTCTCATTGCTCAATAAAATTTTATTAATTATTTCTGAGCTGGTTTATGTGTAAAACCCAAGTTCTGTAAGTTCTTCTCCACTTACAGATACAAGTATTAAAAAGAAGTTCCAAACATCAATAGATGACTGCAATGATATTCAGTCTAAGTTAATCCCCAGACATCCAAATCCATGAATAAAAATTCATCAGTTTTAAATACACTGAGCCTATTAAGCAAGAACAAAAGCATATGCACAAAAGAGCTTTTAATGTATTTCAAAGCCCACAAGAGCCATGGTCTCATTAAAATTATAAATTACACAAACATGGAATAAAGATTCAAACTGCAGTGCAGCTAAGCAGATTACAGAAAACCCCGCGTTCCATATGATAACACACCATGGCCCTCCCAGATGGGGGCTTGGAACAAAAAGGCCATCACTGCAGCTAGGGAAAACCTCCTTGTGATCTCTGGTTTCTGTTCAGCAGATGACAGCCAAATAATATGTTGATTATTCTGTTTGTGCTGCTAAGCTTGTAAGATGGAATAAAAGCGATATGATCTATTGTGAACTCAATGCTAATGTGTTGCTCCACTCATAAATAATATACTGAATTTATTCTGAAACTATCTTTTTATCTGAGTTCCAGGTTTTAAATGCATGAACTAAAATAAAAAGCCACCATAAACTATTATTTAATTTGATGGTTTAAAGTAAAAGATACAGCTGACACAATAATAAGTGAGAAAACTGACTACTCAGTGAATCAAATAAGTACAGGTGCCTTTCTCAAATTTAGCAAATGATTATATGCTGAGGTGCAGAGTACCTGCAAGACGCTGAGCACACTCCAGCCCTACAAAATGCATTATCACTGATACCGAACAGATTACCAAAAAGGGTCTATATGGCTTATTTTACCACAGATAACCACCCCAAATCCAAATTTCAAATGAGGACACAAGTACTTGTAAAACAGAAAAATAGTACAGAAACATCATTGTATAACTTCACTAATATTCTGTCTCCCTGACTGAATTGCCTTCTTACAAACTGTTTAATAAAGTTTTAGTAAGTGATCAGATTTTATTTTATCTAAGTTTACTAACTTGGCTTGTTCCAAAAGCACGCAATTTGGCTTGCCCTTTCTTCCATCATACTCTGTCTTTTTAAAAGGAAAAAGAGTCACTGGTCATACAGCTTCTTTCACAGATGCTGTGTACACGCTGAGAAGGCTGATGATCTTCCTATAATTTAACGTTTCTGAATTTTAGGTCTTACGCCAGAAATGTTAAAAATTCTATTAAAAAAATCACTGCCGCTTGACAATAGCATGAGAACATCAGACCAAACACTGCTTCACACTTCTTGGGACTAATGGAAGCTGAGTTGATAAAGAGAAACGGTGGAAACATGCAGCTCCAAGAGTGTGCAACTGTTTTCTCAGAAACATAAAAATGTACTTAGAAGCTCAATTACCTGTCTTCCTCTGCTAGAGACACAGAGACAGCTCTAATTCACAGAAATAATGAAAATACGGAAACTGAAGAGATATTAGAATCAAGTACATGTAAGTCTTAAGACTAAAAATTCAGATAAATTACTTCCTCCAGAATGAGCGCCCCATTGTAATGAAATAACACATATATATTTTCATACAAAAACCAAGATAGGACCTTGAAACAATTAGTGAAGCTCACATTTAGACTAGCAACCACAACCTTAAGTCTGTCCCATTTACAATACAGTATTGTAAGTTACTCTGCAGTTACCAGTTACAATACTCTTGTTTCTATGACCCTGATGATATTTCAGTTTCCCTCAATCTGTTTCAGTTGCTACAACTTTAATTTATTTTCATTCATCTTACATACGTAATCTCACACAAAATGCAAAATAGTACTTGGGGGTAAAAAAATGGTAGCAGCCATGCAACTCAAGCACCTTATGATAAATGTATATTTCTATAACCAAAACTTTTTTCATATTCTTATGAAATTCATATAATATAAAGGTTTCAACAATAAAACAAACTTTCCAGCTACCATCACAGCACTAATATCTAAGCTAGCAAAAGCTAACTCAAGTCATCACAAACTTCAATGCATTACTGAGTAGATAATAACTTGGCTTGAGTAGATAGTAACTTGAGAATCACAGAGGTGATTCTCAAACACTGAGGCGCGAGGGAGCTAGCTTGCTTAAGCAGCCCTACTCCTAGATACACGCTCCTGAAGTGGGATTTCAGCAAATACAGCAGTTTTGGTGTGGAATTGGCAGGCTTAGTATTAGAATTGGAAGAAGCCGAATCCATTGAGATAAAGAATAATGAAAGTTTGCTAGGCTACAAAAAAGCCAGATATTCAGTGTTTTCTGGTTTTTTCATCACAATATTCCAAATTTGGAACAATGTAAGTTTTATCAAGTAGCCAGTAGTTGATCTGGCTTTTTATATTTAAAGTGAGTTTTACTAGATTGCTTGCTTGTTTTACCTAACTTTATAATTCACACTGAAAAATCTAAATTGTAATTCTTGCCTACTTAAAGTCCAAAATGCCTCTTTTCTTCATCTACCTCTCAATGACCTCATTAGTTTACCATTCTAAACAAGTTTTTACAACAGTCATATCTTCTGAAAAGCAAGCAAGACTTCTGTCTCTGTGCTCAGAAAAGGTAGAGTTACACAGCTCTAGAATTATTCACAGCAGCACATCTTGGTTCATCCCCCACTCTATGGATGGTCACAATGCTCTGAAAGTAGACGGAAGCCCATCAAATACATCTGAATGTTCCTATGACTCTGCAGTATCTTGTCCTCAGCAAAACCTGAGGGCTGTACACTTGTGAAGCCACTGACTGACACCACTACTTGGGAAAGCCAGAACTAGTGCCATCCTGAACTGGGTCAGTAACCGCAGCGCTCTTCACAGTGCTATATAAATTACTACATCTACCTCCTTGTAACACACCTATATGCATTTCAGTTCAACCACTGCTCTTTTGCCTGTCTTTATCAGACTAAAGTTTGAGTCGTTCATAAATCTAAGACGGAATGGACAATAAAGGGGAAAAAACTGCTTGTTAGAGGATACTACACTATCTGAAGTTAATTCCACACTGGCAGTGGCTGAATAACCAAGCTAGCATTAACCTACCTGTCTGGAATGTCTGTGGAAGCTGCAACGATCAGAATACATCGTTGGCCAGCACACTGGAAAGCTGAGGTTCCAAGTTTGTGGGACTCGCCAAGAAGTTACATCCTTACATGTAAGCATGTTGTCAAAGATTCCCATCTTTGCAATCATCAAGGTTTTGAGGTTTATTTTCAATTAACTGTCCGTTCACCATTCTACCCCAGAGAAGGAACCTTCCAAACCTCACCTAGCATGCCCGTCATACTTCAACAGATGTCAGAGCCTGTTGTTGAAAGCTAAGCTGAAAAATGTCAGCAATACAGATTCTACACTTCAGCACAGTAGTCTGAAGTTACCTGTAAGCATAAGAAGAGTTAACAATAACATTTCCTTGTAAGAGGGGAGGTCAGACAGGTGGGTCTGTGCAACTAGAAGACTTATGACCCAGCTTGTTTACTTTTAATTTCAGAAACTACTGCAGAAGAACTTCTTGTTGAAACATCACTGTTTGGTTTTGGCTAACATTAGAGGAGGCAGAAAATTCTCCATTATGAAAACTCCTTAAAAATATTTCAGCAAGCAGAGATGAACTCCAATTTTAAAAGAATTCTAAGGGGATTGGTTAAATCTTCTCTGGCCATCGGCAGGCCTCAAGTGCTTTGCCAAAGCATTTCACAGGTTTGAGGTCTCACAATACTGCAGAGATGATGGACAAAACAGCTAAACCAAAAAAAAAAAAAAAAGAAAAAGGCACCGTCTATAAAACCCCACAATGTAGGTGAGGAGCAAACATTGCCTGTATTCCAGCACCTGCTGATACTGTAGATTTGTAATAGAAACAACACGGTTATTTGGAATAATGCCTTTGAAGACTAAAAGCCCTAACAACCTAGCAGAAAACACAACGCTTTTTTGAAATCCAAAGTGTGCCAATTCTTAACCTTTGTAATACCAGCATATCAGGAAAAAAAGCTATGGCAATTATAAACTAATTTCAATGATACATGTATTTTTACAGATATTCAGTGAATCTTAGGCTCTAAAAGCACATGTAATATAAGTTATTCTGTACCTTTGCATAAACTGCACTAATATAAATTACATTTTAAAAAGCCACAGCTATTAACCTTTCCTTTCCATAAATCATAATTACCTACACTATTTACCTAGCTTTAGAAAAACCTATTTAATGAAATATGTGCAGATACAACTGGAAGACAAAAATGAAGGCTGAAAATATCAACGCATTTAAATTAGGTTTTTGCAGTTGAAACACTAAGTTTACTCTTCACCTCTTCCACTGACATGCTGAAGTGACAAACTGTTTTATTCTTTGAGGGCAGCCATTTGTATTCAACATGAAAGATTTCTGGATGATAAGCATCTGAAAAGGCTAGAATCAATCTGTCTTAATTTCTAGGTTTTTATCCTGAAGTAAGCTTTATATGGACATGGAACCCCGCATGGAAAACATTACAGAATATCAGAAGCCATAATAGAAATAATACTACTTTCTAGTTGTTTTTTCCCTTATTGCTTTTAGTCCTATCTTACAAGTATTTTTAAATTAATATTTTTTTTAAATGAAACTCCTCTTTTTCTGATAAACAGAAGGAAAATAATCTCTATGAAATATACCACTAATCTGTATGATGCTTATTAAGACAGTACTTGCAACTTACAAGTCATTTTCAATATTACTGTTCCACAAGTTTCAGTAATACTATACTGTACATTTTTATAATCTGAAACTACAGAACAATCACTTTTTTTATGATTTATTATTGTCTTCAGCACATACCACTTTAACTCATGTCTCCTAATTTATTCACTTCTATTTTAAAAGAGCTGTTTAAATTAGACACAGGTTTAAATTTTCATCTCTGTTGTTCAGTATACCCACAGGGATGCATTTAGATAACATCCAGAGGCTTTCTGAAGAAAATCATATCATGTTTTATGTAATATCATACAACTGGTATGTCTTAAACCCTCCCACTAATCCTTGCGTTTTCCACGGACTGATTGGATAAGTAGTCTTTAAGCTTTTTCATACTGAAAAAAACCAGGTCTTTTGGTGTCACAACTTCCAGGATTAAACATTCTTTCCAGTTGTTGGCTCATGGCCTGAAGATCCTGCACTTTCAAACTTATCCCATTCTAGCTAGTTCAAAGATCAGGAAAATGAAGCCATCTTCTTTGCAGCCATAATCCACGACCCATGCTGTTAGATACTTAAGAACATCTCAAAAGCAAACTACCTTGTTTCAGCTCCCAGCGGGAGCTCAGCAGGGCATTGGATCACATGACTGCAAACCCTACCTAGTCAGGTGACTCAATAGCTAATCTGATTTGGTGACTATAAAACTTTAATCAGTACAGTCTAATACCATCACATTCCAGAACTGATGAGGGAAGCAGCTTGGCGATGTAACAGCAAACACTAATAAGATTATGAATTAGAACTGCCATTAGGATGCAGTTTTCTAGTTCTCTATCCCATATGTAAACCCAACAGAAAAACATTACTGAAAACTGATCAGGCAGATATATGGTTTTGAAACGAAATGCACTGATATGTTTATTCCAAAATGGATAGCATTTTGCCTATTGCCACAGAAGGACAAGAGCATACACTGAATCTTGTAAGGCACAATTAACACCAAGGAAAATAACGTATGTACATCAATAACGTGGTCTCGTTGAGAAATACTGCTCACACAATACAGCCTCAACTTGCATTAACTGAAGGTCCTAAGAGTTTCCATCTGCAACCCACGCAGGCTGCATGCAGTAAACAAAGAAGAGAGGCAGTGACAGCCACAACAGGTGTCTTTCCCCTTATCAAGCAGATATATCTAAAGCACACTTCAAGAAGTGCTGCTATTTTGGGGACACTAGGATTTTCACCAAATCCGTAGGCTACAGCTTTTGAAGAGAAACTACAAACATACTTGCAGATCAAATTCCAAGCATACCTTTTCCCAAATGTTTTGATTGCTCTCTCAGTCACCCATTGTATTCCCTCCATTTTTTCCTTAGGGAATTCTCACCCAAAATCCTCTTAATCCATCTTAGAATCTGCATTTGGCATAGGTAAGTAGTTGAATTGGATCACCAAGTTTACAAAAAATGGAAAAGAGAGTGCTCGATTTCTTCATACTAGAGTTAGGATTTGCAGTTAAAATTGACATAAACATTTAATCAGGTCTACATGATAATATGTGAGCTGCGAGAAAGAAAAGCTAATTATTCTACGGTTTAAGACATCCCAATCTGGACACAAAGGTTTAAACTTCTCCATTTTACAATAAGCTGAGTATGACCATAGTTGCCATAGCTCAGCTGACAAGAAAAAACTTGCCAAGACATTTCCTGATCACTTGCAGTCATTTCCGTGTTTAGTTTCTCTGCATTTCAGTTCTACCCCTAGAGCAGGAATAGTAGGACCTATCTACCTACTAATGTGTATTTGAGGATGAGGGGGGGTTTTATATAGTAATATGTAGAATTACAATTCCTGCAGTCTTGCTTTCTGTCAGACAGCCCCTAGTGGGACCTTTTACAATGGCTGGAAATTCATCTTTTGGAAAGTGGACATGTGAACATAAGCAAACCTTTAGTATCATTCAAAGAGAGTGAAAAAGCTATTATTCTTCCTGAAAATGAAACATCATTGACTTAAAGACATTTCCATAAAATTAGTTTCTTCTATACTCATCTGAAATGAAATGAAGGTAAGTCAGGTATTTTAAGTGGTATTTTTATAAGCACATATTCATTTGTAAAGCTTTATTGTATTAAATAGTTACATTTTAAAAAAATTATATCTTTGAAAAATCACTTATTTCCACCTGCCTTCTAAATCAATAGGATTTTAACTGTAACCATCATCTTAAAAGGTAACAGAGGAAAAGTGAACATCACAAACAGAACTACTGCAGTACTTTTTAACATTCAGTTCTTACACTGAAAAACTATTTCTATTTCTCGATATTTTTTTTAATATCTGAAACAGTCTCTCCTGTTATTAGTTACAATGCAAGAGACAGTTTCTCTGTATTTCAAAGGATGTCAACTCACAAAATTTGTAACAAATATATCACTTTATTTAAAAATACATGAAATTCTGAAATAGCTGCAAGCTTCACAGTCAGCAAGAGGTGGAAGGTTCAGCTACCCCCTCCCCACTGTGTGTATATGCCCTTTTCCTTGTTGCATCAACTCAGCAGTACGACACAAAATGAAACTGTTAAGAAAGTCGATAGACTGTCCCAAGTCAGATTAGTGAGCTGAATTAGCTCAAGAAAGGATCTGACAAGCATCAGGGTTTGTTGGACTGGAAGCAGAGGAAAAGGAAATGAGACTTCCTTTTTTAGTAACACTGACCTATTATATCAGCTCAGGAGATGCTGAGATTTCCAGTAAACTTGCACTTTAATCAAGAAACTCTAAAAAAGGTAGCACCACAGCACAAGTATTCCCAATTGCAAAATACTTTCATTATGTGGGCTCCAAAATTAAAGAGAAAAAAAGAAGGAATTATTTAGCCTCTAGTTTTAGTTGCCCTGTAGGAAAATGAGGTAAGGAAAAAAGCATAAGAACTACCTGTCAGAGAAGTACTAACGAGAAATGGAAAAACAAAAGGGAGGACTTAGCCCTGGATGTATGTTTACACCTATACTGTAAAGTTAATGCAACCTATATTAGTCTATTTTATTTAAAAAAAAAACAAGCAAGGAAGTACTTTGTCTCACTGAAGTAACAAAAGGAAATGTACTACTTGGAATGGGGAAAACAATTATCACTGAGACAAAGTACGTGTAGTATGTAATTTGATTCTTTTTCTGATAGGTAAGTGGTAACTTACCAAAGATAACCTCATTGGGTTACAAGCATTTTATTAAAAAAAAGTTCTGTAACAGATATACTGCAATTTTTAATAGTGTTACACACATGTGCAAGCACTCACATCTGAAATATTTAGGTATCCAGACTCCAGAATGACAGTACAGTAAGAAATGGAAGAGTTGACATGTTTTAAAAGTCGAGAACTCTGTAAGTTTCAGTCTCCTCACTCAATTATACAGAATTTACACCATAGGATCCCACTGACAATAACAGATTCTTGAACTCTTAAAAAAGAGTTGTGAATTATGCCTTTATTTTGATAAAGTCTTTCCTATTGCAGATATTCACAAATCATTAGTCAGATCCTACAGAAGTGACATTTAATAGGTATATTTATTTCTCGCCATGTTTTCAAATGCATCCTTTGATTTTTTCCTCTGAAGACAAATACTTCTTTCACTGAACAATAATCTACATTTGAAATTAAATATTTATTATTCAGTATTTCACAGCTTAGCAGCAAATATAAAACTTTTAAGACAAACTCTTGCTACTCGTGACAAAAGTCTTAAAACTGTCCACTGCCTAACATGTAAAGAAGCTTGGCCAGCAGCAAAACAAATGTCCTCCTAGCTGGTGAAATTGCATAATACTGAAACTTCATGCTCCTGAGTTTGAATTTGTTATGAAGGAAGAACTTCTGAGGTTCAGGATTATTAACATATTGTTGCTCTTTCTTGCTGTTCGTATTTAATATGAGGGGTTTTTTTCCTCAATTAAAAAAATGGCTCGACAACACAGGTGTTCAAAAACCATGGCTTACAGCAATAACAAAAATCATTCATTGAGATTAAAGACTGGGGAGTTATAACATTAGAGCCTCATTAGTGTATCCTGCTATGTGCAATTGTCTTCAAGTAGCTTGGGATGCATCTGAAGTACCAACAGATTAAAAAAATACACAAATACTTGTGATGGTGGCTATTCTATATGCACATAGGGATTTCTCTTAAATTCAGAGTACTATAACAAAGTGTTGATTTACAAAGCAAGCATACTAAAATTTTTCATTAAGATAAAAAGCATTTTAATGTCTTTGTATATTACATGAACAGAAAAGGAAACATCAAGTTCAGACATCTCACCAATTTTTACACATAGTTCAGGGCAGTTGTTTGCTGCCACGTACAAGGCCACAGGCTACTATCTACAAATTGCTAATAAAGAGTAAAGAACATGCTAATCTTCCAAAATACAGAAAAAACTTTCTATGGTATTAGCAATGGATTCAACAGTAAATGCTACCAAAAAAAAAAAAGCACAGAAATCACATTTCTCACACAAAGCAACTTTTTCTGCTACAGCTCTTAACTTATGACATGGTCCAGAGCCATCACATTGATGCAAGATCTTGCTTCCAAGCGAGAGGTCTTAAATCATACATTTATTACAGATCCGCGGCTATTTACAAACAAGAGAGGGACTCCAAGCACGCTTACATACTGTGTTACATACAGTTACTTCGAACACCGTGAGAAGAAAAAGAACGTTTCAGAAATACTTTTCCTTCCTACTCGCGTCCGGGCTGGCACACAAGGACAGCTTGTTTTTGAAGAGGGTGATGCCGACGGCGCGGCACAGACACTGACGAGGTAACCCCGGGGTGCGCCGGCCAGGCCTCTCCCTTCACGACTCGCTCAGCTTCGAGCCTCACCGACGCCTCGGCCACCCCAACCCCCCTCCCCGAGAGGAAAGCGGGGCTGTCCCCTCCGCAGCCCGGCCGAGTCACCGGCACCGCACTACCCACGCCTGCTCACGCCGGCCCCCCGCGCCAGGGCGGGACGAGGCGCGGCCGCCGCCTCCCGCTACCGGCTCCCCTCAGCCCCGGGGCCCCTCAAGGCCCGGGACCCCCGCCGAAGCGGCACCCCGCGCCCTCCAGCCCGGCCCGGCCCCGCCACACTCACCTGCCTGCTCGCTACCGGGCGCCCTAACCCTTCCCCCGCCCCTTTAGCCCGGGACGTGCAAACAACGCGGCCTCCCATTGGATAGCGCGCCTCCCATGCCGCTCTCCCATTGGTGGAGAGGAAAGGGCTCGATTCTTCCCGGCGTCCCCTCGCTCCTGTCAACCGAGAGGCAGCCGAGATGGCGGCGGCCCCAGCGGCCGGCGGGGCGGCGCGGGGCCGCGGGGCCACCAGCTTCCAGCGGAAGGCCGCGGCCGGCAGCCGCCTGGCCGCAGTCGCCGGCACTCGGCCTTCCGTTCGCCACGGGCAGCTGCTGCTCTCCAGCGGGCTCCCCTCCCTGGACTGTGTGCTAGGTTGGTGAGGAGCGGGACCTGGGACCCGGGACCCGGCTGCCGCCGGCCCTCCTCCCCCGCCCGGCGGCCCTCTCCTTTGCCAGGGCCTGTCATTTACCTTCCGTGACCCCGCAGCTACTCCCGCAGGCTTTTCCTTCCTCCCCACAGTTCCCGGGATTGGGGGGAGGACGGGGAGGGGTGGGAGGAGGAAGGGGCACAGCAGGACCCGTTTCCCGCCTTGAGCCCCCCCCGGCCCCGTGTGAGGAGAAGGGAGGCGGTGCGGGCAGGTGCGCCCGTTTGTAGGCTGCTTGCGGAGGAGAAGATCGCCGTTTACCGTTCATTTAAATCGGTTTAAGCAACCTTTCCGGAGTGGGAAGCCACTCTGTAGATTTACTTAGTAACACAGTCCTGTCGTATTGCAAACTGTCACAGTAAGGGGTCTGAAGTTTTCGGTTTTGGAAAAAAACATGTTTGCTGAATTAACTCGTAGTTAAACGTGGTGTAGTTCTGGTTCTTCAGTATGGCAATTTTTAGGATGCATTTGACCGTGAGATTGGATTCTCAGTGTGCCTTTTCTGTCTTGCTCACCACTGGTACATCATTATAAATGCCCCGTTTAGATAAGGTACACTGGTGTGACGCTGTTCTTACTGTCAGTGAATCTGCTTTTGCCTGCTGTCAGTGTCAAGATGCAAGATAGTTCCTTGGACTGATCTGTTGTGAACCATTGCTATGTTGTAATCTGTGGCATGAACTAGCATGGCTTACTTGGATTGGGAACTAATTTATTTTGCTCATATAAACAGCGTGTTTTATCTATATGCACTAGGGATGCATGATCCTTTTACTAACTAGTGATACAGTTGCAGTACATCTTCAGTGTACGTAGATGGGACTACTTTTAGGTGAGGAAGGCTTGACTTTAGCTTTGTTCGTTCTTGCTTGGAAGAGTACATGGCATATAGGAATATACCAATTTTCTTTCTAAGGATATTTTATATGAGTAATGATAAATATAAAAGTTGTATCCATTTAAGTTTTTTCAGCCTGTGTATCTTAAGCAGAATCACACTTCTGTATCTTTTGTGTGTTTGTGTGTCTGGTAGGGAACACCTGTACTATCGTCAGGGATTTGCATCCTTGTGGAGAAAGCTCTTCCTCCTTAAGAGAGAAGTATTTCATTAAGCGAGTGTAATTTGTGAACCCCTTTAATTGCATAAATATAAGATTTGCATTGAATATTCCGGTTCTTCATATTCCCTTTTATAAACAGTGGATTTTGCACAGCATGGATCAGATATAGACAATTCCCATGGTGGCAGTCTCCTAAATGTCCAGGCACTTGCTAACATAATTAGTGGTTTGTTACGGAAACTGGGGACACTTCTTCCCGTAAACCCAGGATCCCTTCTAAAGCACCCTTTCCTTGTCTTTTAAATATTCAGTAATTTCCTGACCTTAACAAGTTTTACACTTAAACATCAAGAAAGTTCTTCAACCCTAGGAATAGCAACTTTTGAAAATACTTTTAAGATAGTTTCTGGGTTGTGGCATCTTTGAAAAAATGGAAAACTCTCTATTCCTATGTTAAATCTTTCGTAACCTCCTAGCCCTTAAATCACTGATTTCTGGAGGCTCTCTGGGTAGGCCAGGAAAGACTCATGCCAAACATGCTGTACTATAATAAAATTTCCACTGACACCAGGTATTAGGCATTATTGGAGACAGACCACCCAGTTAGGTGGACCGGACCTGTACAGAATCACTGATTTTGGAGGCTGGGGAGAGACCTCAGGAATTCATCTACTGCAATCTTAAAGCAGGCTCAGGACTGAATTCAGAGTTGGTTGCTCAGAGCTTTGTCCATTTGAGTCTTGAAAATCTGCAATCGCAGAGATTTCACAGCCTCTCTGGACAACCCAGTCCAATGCTTAGTTATGTCTGTAGGGAATTTTCTTTTTCCTTATATCCACTTGGAACTTTTCCTGTTTCAGTTTATGCCTGTTGTTTCTTGCCCTCCCACTGTGCACCTCAGCAAAGAGCTAAACTGTCTTCTCAGTAGCTTCTCTTGGGTACCAGCAGGCTGCTATTAGATCTTCCTCTCTTCTCCAGGTTTAACAAGCCTAGTTCCTTCAGCCACTACTCTTGGGTCATTTGCCCCATCTTGTTTCCCCTCTGCTGGACTCACTTAAGTTTATGTTTACTTCTTTCTTGTACCAAGGGGCCCCAAACTGGACATTGTATTCCAGATGTGATCTAATGAGTGCTGTTTAAAGGGGAATAGTCACATCCCTTGACCAACTGTCTGAGTTTCTGTTGATGCAGCCCACTATGCTGGTGACTGTAGAAGTATTGTACTTGGTCTCCTTTGTGTCCTTTTTGGGTGTGTGTGAAAATGTTTCATAAATGTCTTGCAGATTGCTGTTTATGTGTTTCTTAAAAAATGCTTACTTTTTTCATTTCATCTTGGCCACTAGCAGTTAAATAATTGACTGTACA
Organism: Buteo buteo; assembly: GCF_964188355.1. Lineage (NCBI taxonomy): Eukaryota > Metazoa > Chordata > Aves > Accipitriformes > Accipitridae > Buteo > Buteo buteo. The sequence goes on along the minus strand of NC_134186.1, from coordinate 22,956,013 downwards.
AAATATTTAATTTTATTGTCACCAGGGACTGAGGACAAACCTTTTGGTATAAATTCCCGATGAAAGTTACCATAAACTGGTTTAGCCTGGTATTTTTCATAGACATATTTTTTAATGGTCACCAGGCAGTCTTCTAGATCTCTCGCTTTGTGCCTGGGTTTAAATTTGCCTTGTCCAGAAGCTGCAACCCAGATACAGTATTATTTGCCAGACATGAAGATATAGCTTATGAATAAGTGTGAGTAAGGGAAACCATGGTGTCATCAAAGAGAGGTCTAATTAGGAACTTTTGAAGAGAGGAAAAGGCAGAGGATACCTGGAGGAATTTCTTTTACTCTACAGCTACTGTCTGATTTTTTACATTATTGTTGATAGCTAGGTCTTCTTAATAAATGCATTTCTTTTCAAAAAGAAGTGGTAGATAAATGCTGGATTTCAAATGCTGTGTTACCATTAAGATGTTCTTTACATCTCCAGCCTTTATATTCAAGTTTACTTTCAAGGTTTATAGACCATATATGCTTGATTTGTGCTGAAGCAGTTCTCTATAATGAGCTGTAATATAACCATCACATGCTTGGTATTGAACGTTTTGTTTCAAGCTGCTTGGAAAGAGGTCACAGATATGCTTTGAAAACAATGGGGACACTTATCAACTTGCAAAGTTTGTTGCATTTCTGTCCATAAGATCTTAAATCTTATTGCTGTAGGTAGCAATGCGGAAAGTTACAAGTTTTCCTTAGTTGTTTACGTGTACCACTGCCTTAGATACTGGCAAAGAAAAAATAGCAAAATTAGAAACAATTACAAGTTCACGGCAGTCTTCTTAGGAAACTTGAAGATTTTACCTCTTCCTTTTGATTCTGTCAGCATTCCTGCTACTTTTTCATGTCATCTGTTTTTTGCTTAATTTACTATTATTGTTGTTCATTGTAATATGAATATGTAACCATGGTAACTGTAATAATTTTACATTCCATCTAATAGAATACACTTGTTCAAACTGTTCACTACATCGGATAATGTAAAGCCAATCCTCTGACCTGAGTTTGCCTTTAGCAACCAGGGTATGTGCACATATGTTACAACTCTGGCTTGTAAAAAGAGACAGTACAATTGATGATCTGCAAATATAGCTTGTGAGAATTTCAACTGCACTGACATACTGTTTGACAAACAGATTCTCTCTTGTGCAAGCAATTTAAAAGCAGAAGAGACTACTTCTGTGGTGGCTACAAGTGAGATTTTTATAACCAAGATTTTAAGTCCTCATTGCCATGAGGTAATACATTACTTATGGCTATTTTGATCATCTTTTCTATGTCAAGCTATGATTTGGTAAAATCTCATAATTTTGAGCTATTTTTTTCTATGTGCTATATATAGAACATGTGCTAACAACTGTTGTTAATAACCTGTGTGTTCTGTCTCCTTGAGAACTGAACGCAGTGAATATTGGAAGCATACTTTGTACCAACCACCTGTATTATTTCTGATTTTGGTCTTTTTTTCTCCTTTCCCCTGCAGTACGTCTTTTGGGTTAATTTGCATTTATCTCCCAAACAAATAAAATGAAACAAAAATTGGTGGATTAGAACATGGGGATTTCATGAGTGATTCTAACTTTCTGGTAAACTACTTACAGTTGGGGGTTTTTTTAAATATCTAGGAAATGCTTGATAAGCTTGCTGTAAATATTGAGGCATTTGTACATCTTGACTCAGGAGATAGCTTAAAAACACTATGATGTGTTGAACTATAACTGTGACGTTAGTAGCTGACTAAACATACGCACTGTGATATACTGCTCAAATTGTGGTACATCATGACATGATTACAAAGTGATTCTGTTGTGGTTTTAATTCAGGTGTTATTATGCAACAACATTAGCATTTTTTTGGCCTGTGGGAGAGAAATTTGCTTTTTCTCTTCCTTCTGGGTATATATCAATATTACAGGTCCTACAGACATTCGTAGTCCACTAGCAGAGCTAAAGATTAAGAAGTTGATCCAATCCCTATTAGAATCAATTTCGAGTGAACTTTAATGAGCTCTTAAATTGATAGACTGAATTATCCTGTTCACTAGAGTCTATCTATGCAGTCCAGAATTGACTTCTTTTATCAGGAACTTTGGATATTGTGCTGATGTGATTCAGTTTGCTCCTAACTTGCTTTTAAAGCAGTATATAGGTGCAGAAGATATACTGCAGTTTCCTTCATGCAAAACACTACAATAGGCTGGTTACATATGGCCATCTGAACACTTCCAGGAATTTTTAGCTTTCCTGTCACAGTCTTATATGATTGTTCAACAAAATATTTGTAGCCTGTTTTCAAGTTATTCCACTATTTTCAGTCTTGGAATGCAGATTATAAATCAGTTTACTCTTCACCTAAAATAAAATATTAATTCTTTTACCATCTTTGTAAAAATTCCTTCTTGGGACAACCATTTAAACCACTGTTACATAATTATGCTTGCTCTCTCTTCAAGGAGGAAATAACACAGTCAGGATGGGAGTTCATAGATTATTTTTTCTGGTCCTCCACACTGTTGAGATCAATGGGATAAGCATCTGTGTATCAAAACATATTGAGAGTATTCTATTCTGTCTATTATTCATTCAGTCATCTGTGATTGGAACATAAGCATTGATTGTAATTGTTTAAGCAGAAAGAAAGAAAAATAATAGTGGCCATGTATAAATCTGTCAAAATGTATTTTTATTTTTGAACAAATATTTCAATCAACTGCATTCATAGAGTTGTTTTTATGTCCAAGACATAGTATAAAAGACTTTATAGTATATTTTTTTTTCAGATATGTTATGATGTTTATGATCTGTCAGTCCAGGTTTCATGGGGTGAAATCCTACCTGTCTTATTGCTATGTCTGTTTTCAGTAATAAGATAAAAACTAGTGAAGCCAGGATTTTGCCTCATTGGCTAGCGTGGGAATTTGCTAGCCTCTTAGTAGGTCACTTTACATACTTGGTTCTTGGTACAAAGAAATATCACTTGATAGTGATTAATACAGATTTAATTTGGAGAATGTTTACTCACTTGAGACATCCAAGTAAAAATTCGCTAGCTCAGACCATACATCATTATTGTAGTACTTGAGCGTAGTTGCTTAGAGCTCTGCAGGATCTTTTTACCACAATGATGATAGTACAGTATATTGTGAAAGTAATTGTAATGTGTAATATATAATTACATGTAATGTATAATTATTTCATAATAGAGAATTGTAGGAAGTATTGCAAAGGTAATTAAAATGTTGTTCACTTTTATATTTTTAAATTCCCCGTTATCACCTTTCTTTGACTTATAAACTAAGAAAACTTAATTGTTCTCTAACATAGTATTAAAATGTAGTCTTACTTTATTCTTAATTTTGTTTTGTTTCCAGGTGGAGGCGTAGCTGTTGGAACCCTTCTTCTTATTGGTTAGTATAGAATATATAGATACTTAAAGCCATATTTTGATGTGTTTTGCTCATTTTAATGTATTTATCAAATAACCTGGCTTTTCATTGTTTTTTAAACTCAGACTTTAAGAAAGTATAACTCTCAGGCCCCTTCACTTTGGATAGCCTTTTGAATGGACTATTGTCTATTTCAAGAATTACTGGAGGTGGATCAAAACCTTACTTTTAGATAGGTTTGAGCCCCCAAGAAGAATACCACAGAATTCTGTTTGAAAGCAGGGTGTTTAGCAAATGTCAGGACTTTATAGGAAAATTTTCAAATTATTTAAGATTCTCTAAACTACTTGATTTCCTGTAAGATTCAGTCTGTTTATCATCACAAAGGTGTTTTTTTTTTAATTTGGCTTTCTGAGGAAGATGGGAAATACAGAATCTTTTAATCTTTTGGTTGCCAGAATCAACTAAGAGAAAGCTGATGGAAGCCTGCTTTCTGTTAGGATGTGGATGAGGCATACTGAGATGATTAAATAGGTTACAACAGAATTCCCTTTGCAGACTACATTGAAACTGGCTGGTACCATGTCTCTATTGCAGCTGAGATGCCCAGCTTTCTTTTCTGTTTAAAGCGTAGCAAAGGGGAAGAGGACTACTGTACACATACATCTTGTCTTCATGTCCTCAGGGTATGTACTGGACTTAGAGCCAAGAAACATTTCCCAGGACCCTCAGTTTAAGCATAGCAGCCGAAACCACAATTTTGAGGGAAGACTAGCTTCTTACAAGTTAGTCTTGTGTAAGTGCATACAGTTTCAGCGTATAAGACGATCATTATGGCCGAAGAGAAATTGAAGGAGATACCATCTGATTTGTCATATCAGTACATTAATCTTGGGCTTCTAAGGATACGGAACTACTTCAAAATGATGTAAAGGCTGAATGGTGATAGAAATGTCTTTTTTTTTCCTATTTTAAATGTTTATCAGATTAGTGGTTCTTATGAGAAACTTTCAAGCTTGTTACTTTCCTAGCAAAAAGAACTGATATACAGGAAAATGAAAGGTTATTAGAGAAACACCTGTAGTTATGTGGAAAACATCTGCATCTGTAATCTGTGTTCACATCTTAAATAGTATAACAATTTAAATACTGCTTTTTGATACCAAGTTGCTGGAACAGAGAACTAGAAACCTAGGGACAACCGATCTAGCTCTTAGCTTTCCAGTCACTGCAATTTCTCTGAACTGTTGGAGTCTAGAAAGTTGTGTGATTGTTTCTCCCACTAAATAAGAGATAAAGTACCTCAATTTCCTTATTTGTGGGAGTGATGAAAAGACGTATCCCATTGCAAAGCTATTTGAGCAATGTCTGAGTGCCTACATATTAAGTGCCAAAAATCCTGCATTAAAGCCTTAAAAATTAATTTATTATTTTAAGTTAAAACAGTGGATTACAGGAAGACAACTGTCAATAGATTTGAAATTGGTAAGTAAAATCTGGAAAGTAAAAGTAAAAAAGGTGTTATTACAGATAAAAAGGCCAGTTTCTCATTGCAGAAGATTGCAAGCGTAGTAAGGCACCATTTTGGCTAAATCCTGAGCTTTTGAACGCTGCACAGGTTGTTAAGGATCAATGCAAAATTGTAAAATGAGAGTGTAGAGACAAAATCTGAAAAACTCACATACAGCATAAGATAGAACTAGCAAGAATTATCAAGAGTAATACAGATTTTTCTTAAGTACCTCAGTAGTTAGGAGAAGTCCAAGAGAAGGGCTGGTTTGCTAAACGATGAAGTGGAAAAGCTAGTCATAGTTGTTATTGAGAAAGGGGACAATTTTAAGAATTTTTGTATTAATCTTTACCCAGAAGAAGCACTGAAATCTCATTATTATCATAATTGAGAACAGTGACTAGATTTCAGCTTTGCCTAGTGAAAAATTAGACTAGTATATGCCTAGGTGATTTGGGTGGTTTCAAACAGAGTGTACCTGCAGAGTATTTTAAGAGCTGGCTGATGAAGTGCTAGAATCATTAGTGTTTACTGGTAGAGGACAGTGAAGGAAGGAAAGAACTGGAAGATTAGAAAATACAAATACAGTTTCTATTTTTCAGTGCTGTTGGAGGAGTTGCTGAATTGCAGGCCTTGAACTATATAGTTCAAAAGAAAACAAGGATTGTGGTGGGTTGACCTTGGCTGGATGCCAGGTTCCCACCAAGCCACTCTATCACTCCCCTTCCTCAGTTGGACAGGGGAGAGAAAAATATAATGAAAGTCTCCTGGGTTGAGATAGGGACAGGGAGAGATCACTCACCAATTACTGTTACGGGTAAACCAGACTTGATTCAGGGAAATTATTTTAATTCATTGCTTATCAAATCAGAGTAGGATAGTGAGAAATAAAACCAAATCTTAAAACACCTTCTCCCCACCCCTCCCTTCTTCCCAGCCTCAACTTCACTCCCAATTTCTCTATCTCCTCCCCTGGAGAGGCGCATGGGGACGGGGAATGGGGGTTATGGTCAGTTCATCACACGTTGTCTCTGCCGCTCCTTCCTTCTCGCACTCTTCCGTTGCTCCAGCGTGAGGTCCCTCCCACGGGAGACAGTCCTCCATGAACTTCTCCATCATGAGTCCTTCTCACAGGCTGCAATTCTTCACAAACTGCTCCAGCGTGGGTCCCTCCCATGGGCTGCAGTCCTTCAGGCACAGACTGCTCCAGCATGGGTCTCCCATGGGGTCACAAGTCCTGCCAGCAAACCTGCTCCAGCGTAGGCTCCTCTCCATGGGGCCACAGGTCCTGCCAGGAGCCTGCTCCAGCGCGGGCTTCCCACGGAGTCACAGCCTCCTTCGGGCATCCCCCTGCTCCGGCGTGGGGTCCTCCTTGGGCTGCAGGTGGAGATCTGCTCCCCCGTGGACCTCCCTGGCCTGCAGGGGGACAGCCTGCCTCACCGTGGTCTTCCCCAGGGGCTGCAGGGGAATCTCTGCTCCAGCACCTGGAGCACCTCCTGCCCTCCTTCTGCACTGACCTGGGGGTCTGCACAGTTCTTCCTCTCACATATTCTCTCTCCTCTCTCCAGCTGCATGTGTGCAGGTTTTTTCTCCCCCTTCTTAACTCTGTTATCCCAGAGGCACTACCACCGTCGCTGATGGTCTCGGCCTTGGCCAGCGGCGGGTCCGTCTTGGAGCCGGCTGGCATTGGCTCTGTCGGACATGGGGGAAGCTTCCAGCAGCTTCTCGCAGAAGCCACTCCTGTAGCCCTCCTGCTACCAAAACCTTGCCACGCAAACCCAGTACAAGGATATAAGTATCAGTCAGTATACTGAACAATCTTTATGAGATAATGAACTTGTGGATAGAGGATAAGCAGGACATGCCATTTATCTTCACTTTAGTAATGCTTCTGACAGTATTTCAAATTACATTCTCATAAGCAAAGCTAGGAACCATACTCTGTGTTCATTTCTAATACACATTCTTGGTGTTTATAATGCAAACTAGCTTCTCAACTTAAGAGATTGGCATTGCATCCTTCCCATTATATCCTTCTTGATGTTCTGAAGTAGGCTTTTTACTTCCAAGAAGTTTAGTTTCCTGATCACTTGAAAGTACTTCTAGTAATATTGTTTAGAATTCATTGGCATGAAATTTATGCAAAGACAAAAACATCATGTCTCTAGTGATAGACACCAGTAGGCTAGCAGCTGTTCAGAGTGTGGCTTTTCAGCCTTAAGAAATTTAATTAGTAATATTCAGTCATTTTCTGAAAGGGATCATAGAATCACTTAGGTTGGAAAAGACCTTTAAGATCATTGAGTCCAACCGTCTACCCAACACCCTAAACCATGTCCCGAAGTGCCACACCTACACGTTTTTTGAACACCTCCAGGGATAGTGACTCCACCGCTTCCCTGTTCCAATGCCTGACAACCCTTTCAGTAAAGAAATTTTTTCAAATATCCAATCTAAACCTCCCCTGGCGCAACTTGAGGCCATTTCCTCTTGTCCTATCACTAGTTACTTGATAGAAGAGACCAGTACCCGCCTCACTACAACCCCCTTTCAGGTAGTTGCAGAGAGCGATAAGGTCTCCCCTCAGCCTCCTGTTCTCCAGACTAAACAGCCCCAGCTCCCTCAGCTGCTTCTCATAAGACTTGTGCTCCAGGCCCCTCACCAACTTGGTTGCCCTTCTCTGGACACGCTTCAGCACCTCAAAGTCTTTCCTGTAGTGAGGGCCCCAAAACTGAACACAGTACTCGAGGTGCATCCTCACCAGTGCCGAGTACAGGGGAATAATCAGTTCTCTGCTCCTGCTGGCCACACAGTGTTGTCCTAACATTTTATCTGTGTTTACTTTCTCTGTGGAATGACAGCTGTCACTTGGGAGACTGCATTGGTATCTAGAATTTTGGTTTAATATTTTGAATTAGTCTTAACACTAAAGAACCTAACAGTAAGATCTGGGGAGAGCTTATCTGAAATCTGGTTTAGCCACTATTGGGATCACATCATGTTATCTTTTCTTGGTTTAGAGCTCATGTGAACCTGCACTAAAGGCTGAACAGTATTTTGTGTTTGCCAGAAAGCAAGGTAATTGCTCATATTATGGCTTGTTGTTACTTTAAGGCTATTTTTTATTTCTTCATTTTATCCATTATTAGAGACAGGTCTTTTTGCCTCACTGAATCTTAGAAAATCTTGATTTTTACATGAAGTGTATAAATTCGCGTATGTTGTGGTGCAGATTAAGTAATTTGGATAGTTGCCTGCCAGAATTACCTAATTCCATATAGGACACCATTTGTCTAATGGCTACCATTTAAGTTCAGATTTTTTGAGAAAACTGAATTGATACAGCAGTTCACTATTGCTGAAAGAAGTTCTCCAAATCCTTCTCCCCTTTTTTGGCTGCACAATCTTGTTGTTCCTTGAGCTGGCACTAGTGCTTTTCAACTCTCAGCTCTCCCAAGTTGACAGAAAACTCACCCAGTTAAAGAGTGGGGACTTTTCTGTCTGTTTAGTGACCTGAATCAGCTCACTAACGTGAGATGAGTACCAGAGCCAGCACAAGGGAGAGAAGGACTGCACAGTGAGGACTAGGAGAGAAAGTAGATGGCCTTTTTCAAGGCAGGAAGTGCCAATTAAGCTTAATTTTCTCATGAAATTTCACCCAAATTTCTGTGAATTCAGGAAGAATGATAGAAGTTTTATCTCTTACTGCTTTCAGTGAAGATCTTACTTTTCTCAGTTTGAGAAGAGCTGCAATCTTGCTATGGACAAAGGAAGAAGAAAAAAAAATGTTACAACCTGTCATATTTTACACAGGTCAGAGATTATGAAAGTAGACGTTTTGGTTTGTCTTCCCATTACAACATTCACTGCCCCTTCAGTAGATGAACTGGGTGGCATCAAATGAACCTACTAGCTGGAAAATTGTCATTAAACAAAAGAAGGTTGCTCCTCAGGTGATATGCAATTAAGTAGTGGAATACTTCACCATGGGGTGTTGTGGATGTAAAAAAAAATCACGGTCTCAGTGGGAAACTGGGCAGCTTAATGGAAGAGAAAACCATTTGCATTACTAGGTTAGTGGATACCAAGTTCAGCTAAGGAAGTCCTTGAGCTACAAATGGTGGAAGGCTGAGCAAGTGCTTGGGTGAAGCATCACATTTGCTTGTTCAGTTCTTATTACCTCTTCCTAAGTATCTGCATTTGGCTACTGTTGAGCATAGGGTTAGCTATCCATTTGACCTGACCTTAATGGCACCAGATGAAGTGAGTACAAAGGCAGTGAGCTTTGTGTTCTAATGAAAGAAATGACAAGACTCAATGATTTGAAAATGGTAGGATTTTTACCTGAATTTTTTTCTCCCTTTCTATGAGTGCATAGCTGGCAATGCTCAGTGGTGGGTTTTATTTATCCCCTGTGTTGTTTGTTTATTTGTGATCTGATATTAAACTTAGCTTCACAGAAACACAAAGGAGAATCTCTCTTTTAGATTTGAAAGCTAACTTTTTTTCCCAAATAAGACTTACCATGTATTATTTTGAAACATATAATTATATACAAAAAGTCTTAAAGTAAGAACTATATTTATTCGTGACTCATTAGTCTAAAAATTTTTAGACTAATTTTTAAAATTGGTGCATGTAGAATTGTAACTGCATTGTTAGAATATCCTGTCAGTATACAAAAAATTCTGTCATGAGATTAGTCTAGGCAAGCTTAATATTATACAGGATTGAAGCTGTCAGTGATAAACCTCCTAGGAAGATCTTTTTGCGTTGTACTCCAAGTGTTATAAAAAGGTTAAATTCTTCCCCCTTCCTTCAACATTCTCTAAGGCAAGAATAAATTGCATTACTTTTAGCTTAGCTCCCTTTGCAAATTAAATGCTCATCTTCATTATTTGACACATTATCTTGGTTAATTTAACCAAATAATAGTAGATTCAGGGTATTAAAATATTTATTTTAACTGTTGTGTTCTGAAGATGTAGTAATGGCACAGGTTACTTGAGAAGACGGTAAAATACTGTTTGAAATATAAGTGCATAATTTTTTTAAACTTAATTCATAATAGAGCATCATGATTTTCAGTTGAACTTAACTCTATAATATATTCTTTTGCTGGTGTTTTATTTGTATGAGAATTCGAGAGTTGAGGCACATGGTAGTCTCATGCAAGATCCTAGCTACTAGAGGAACTTGAAACTTCCTGGGTTTTGTTCATATAGTAAGAATGTTTTATATTTTAATTAATACTTTAATTTCAAAAGATCTTACTACACTGGGTTTATAAGAACTGGTAAAACAAGCATTCTAACTGCGTGAAATGAAATTTGAACACTACCAAAACAGTTTGTTCAATATGAATGTGAGACCACTTGTTTGTTGTTTCATCTTAAACTGCTCCAGAAGATTAGCTTTCTAGAAGAATCTCCCCTTTTAAAACAAACAAATAGTATAGCTGTTGATTAAGCACACTGCTCTCCCCCCTCCTCTCTCCAATGTACTTCAACCTGTTGGATGTCTGTTTCCCAGCCTCAGGAAGAGTTTCCAGGAGGATATTATTTTGGTTTTTAAATAAGCCTTTATATAAAAATATAACACATCCTGCATAGTAAGTTACAGCATACTCAAATAGGTCTCTCCTGGGTACCCTATAAGGACCCATTCTTACATACCTTTAAGATGCTCTAGTTTTGACAAGGTCATTGACAGCTAAATGTTTTAAAGATTATTGGTAGGAAGGTTTTTGTTGGTAGCTGAGGTCAATTATTAAAAGTTAAAGTTGTCTGGTTAAAAGCAGGTCTATACTTGTACATTCTAAGCCTTGAAGCATTTTCAGCTACTTTAATTAGCTACTATTATTTTTGTTAGACATGCAATTTAACCTGACTGGTAAGAGCTCTCTTCACTTGTCCATATAATTGAATTTATCATCTTTTTAAAGTTGAAAAAGATAATCTCCAGAGAGGTACAAAACAGTGATTTGCTAGATATAATTCTACAAAATACAAGTTACCAGAATTCACCTTCCTGAAGTATGGCCAAATGCCAAATATTGTAACTTACATGTTTGACAACGTGGTTTTGGCATGTGCTAATTAAATGCAAGTGACACAAAGTATATCCCCTCAAGCTTAGTAAATGTGGACATTAGTAAAGTATCTTTTAAATGGAATTTCAGATTATTAAAATAATCGCATCTTATAACCTGCAGCAATTCAGAGAGATGTTTCATAGCTACAGAAAGACACACCTTAGGTCACAGTACCGTACTGTAGAACTATCTGGTGAAAAAATGATCAATACTGATAGGCTATGACAGGCTTTTGGCAGCTTTAGGGCAACCTGTCTAGGCTTTGTACAAGAAGAAAAATAAGCTATCTGTACATTACATTGTTTCAGTCTTATTTTTTCCTCTTCTAGCTCTCATCATTTTAAGCAATTATACTACAAATTATCTCTGGACTTTTTCAAAGACCTTCATGACGTTTAATATATTGATGTTTAAAAGTCAGCTATTGTAAACACGATCTATACATATTTGTTACCTTATGGTGGATTTTGTTCCTGACTTTTTGTTCCTCTTCAAGTTATAGAGCTTATTCTCCATCCCTCTCTTGGAACATGAACACCTCTGTGCAGCGGGAGCAGTTACAGCTAGAGATTTTTTCTTAAGGCCACATGTTTACATATCAATTTCTATAATTAGATGAGATTTTTGCCCTTAATTTTTATATAAATTATGTATTTACAGTGGCTCACTCCTATCTGCTCTCTTTGTTTTCTGTGCCCTAGCTAAACTCCAGTGCCTTAAAATTTTGTATCTAATTCCATGACCCACTGACTTCTGAGTAGTAGCTACAGAAAGTCCGTGCACAAAGGTGTAGAGAATGTCTCTTATGTGTTCAGTAGCCTATACAGTGTAGGGGTGAAAAGAGCCATAAATAAGAATTGGTCTTTATCCTTAGTTTTCAACATGGTTATATGTTGGAATTCATTGCACTGATACTGACAATTCTGCTTTTTCTTCATGACTATTTTAGCCATGAAAGCATTGCTGTTGTGGAAAGAGACCAATGGATAACGATCACAATAAACTATTTTATTTATGTCCCTATTTGTAAGATCAGAAGAGGTTTTGTCCTGGAGACAATATGCATAACTTCTAGGTAAATAATATCTTTTCCTTGTATAGTTTTACGCTTCACTAGTTACTCACCTGCTACTTAGCTGTAGAACACTCTTTGTTCGAAAAGAATCAGAGAAAGCTGTGGACTGTTGTGTGACTTGCAGTGACTGGACACAGAAAAGAGTCTGCAGCTGCAAGAGTCTTATTTGTTTATGTGCCTTATTAGCTAGAAGTAAAGTTCACAATGAAGGCTGCTGATGGGACAGTTCTTTAGTATGGAGGCTAAGAATAAAGATTTGGACCAGGCTTGTCTTACATATTTGGCTGACTAAGATGCATTTAAGTGTTAGTTCCTACACATACAGAATGGAGGTAGTTCTTTTGGATGTGAGTGTAATTTGGAAAAATAAAGATAACAGTTGAGAATTTCTCCTAGCCATCAAAATAGCAAGTCCAAGCGTTATCAAATATACTTCAAAGTATTTCATTCAATTTATCTATGAAAGTAATCAGTGAGATACTGAAGTACCTGTGCTAAATGATTTGTTTGTTTATTTACAAGAAGAAAGCTGTACTCCTATGGTTTTGAATAGCAACGTAACTATTGAAGCCAGGGTACAATGGATGCTATCAGAAAAGCCCCATATGGGTGCACTTTAGATCTTTTGAATACCACAAAAGTTTAGTGACCTAGAAATGAATCAATAAAAAGCCATCCTCTATCTGACAAATTGAAGAACTGAGGGATTCTTACAGATGCATTGACTTTAACAATTCAAGATACACTGTTTGTAAAGGCTTTCTGAGAGACATTTAATCCTTAGAGTACTGTAGCAGACTATGAGGTGTTTTATATTTAGATCACTCTCCATAGTTAATTTCCTATTTTTACTGTAAGTTCACTGTTATGAAAATCAATGTAAGAAGACTAAAGGAAAGGTTAATGCTAAAATGATGTGTCCTTACACTGAATGTAAATGTTTTTAATTTGCTAAATTGAAAATTCCTTATTGTTTTGCAAAACATTGTTTGGAAGGGTATGGCAGTGTAAGAACCTCTCTAGTCCTGTTATATTACAAACAAGTCTATCACTCAACAAAGTGAATTATAATCTTGGATAGGTCAGAAAAAGGGTTTATATCCCTGTTCCCCATTGCTTCACTTATATAGTTTTAACATTTCGGCATTTCAAATAAAATTTGAGTAAAAATTCTTAACTACTACAGCCTTATTTCCTCTTAATTTAGTTAAATAATCATCAACACACAGTATGATTTCTTATATTTATTCAGGGTTTATGGAGTTTCTGTGTTATGCTTGGCACAAAATTGAGCATGTTGTTTACTTTCTAAGGAATAATTAATATCAGAAATGATGATCCGGAAAGACTCTCTGTATAGCTGCATGCACATACACAAGCCATAAAATACTTGGACTAAATGAAATATTGGCTTATACTTCATTAAATGTCAGTTAAGTCCTGTGCATATGCAATACAACTCAGTGTTTCTGGGCCTCAAATGGCGAAGAAGGTGTACTTCAACCTGTAGATAAAAATTGAGAAATCAAGATTTTGGATTCACCAAGGATAACTTAAATGTTACAGCTGAGGATCCTTCCAGAGCACCCTACTAGGGTTCCTTTTTCTCTTTTGTTCAAAGGGAGGGAGGTCTAACAAAATTGGCTACCTCCACTGACATCTACTGCAGTGATGTGATTATATGAGAGGCTTGGTGGCTTCTTTCAGGTAGTTCAGACAATTTAAAAAAAAAAAAAAAGGTAGATATCATGCTGTCACTTTGACTTCTAGAGGGCTTTGGTTCTTAAATTGAGAGCTTCATAGATGGCGATTAGCACATGGAAATCAATATACTGTGAATAATATATTGCCAGTTATTGCAGTAAGCAACCAAAGCATAAATAACTAGAGAGAGCCAACATTTAGGGGGCAGGAGCTGTATGTGTTCCTGGACTTCAGTTATAAGGGAGAATTACTCTGCATATGGGTTTTATTTACATCTTGTTGAAGCAGTTTAAGATCTAAGCAGGCTCCAAATACTATATTTACAAAATAAGACTGTAATACTTATTCAAAACTTTAGATAGTGTCAGTTCTACTTTTTGCTTCTGCACCTGTAGTGCTTCAGTTTTACCTGAATTGAGCCTTGTCTCCATCCAAGTCTTATACATGGATCTACATCCTCAGTCACAGCACAATATATGGAGCTGAGTTACTCGAAAAACAGTTCTTCAGTAACACTATTAATGGCTTTTTAAGGATGCAAGAGTAAACATATAAAATATTTAATTAAGAGCTCCAAACTTTCAAGGAAATTGCAGTTTGTAATTCTGTAATGCTTTTGGAAATCAGTCCTGCTGAAATTTTAATAAGGAACCCAGCACTGTCAACAGTAAGCCTTTGTCAGTACTGTACTTTTCATGATACTGATCTGTCCCTATTTTTCACTAGACTTATTTTAAAAAAAGATAAATGTGTTATTAGAAGTACATTAGAAGGCTAATATGGCCTAGTAAGCAGGTTAACAGTATCAAAGGTAAATTATATCCATACAATCTGAGTTCTTAAATCATCAGACTCTACAATAAACTGGATGTATCAATGGCTAGTACTAGTAGCAACAGTGTTGTAGTTTTTGTATTCCCGTTGGCTTATTTGGATGTCCAGTTTTATGTAATTTCCTGTCTTAGCAATGGTGTTATGAAGCATTTTTCTCTATCTTGAAATGTTGCTTTAGAGTCACTTCATTTCTTGGGTTTAATGAAAGGGAAACTTTTAAAGAAGTATCCTTAACAACAAAGTAGGTAATCTTGACACTATATCTTTAGGGATTATTCTGATGAAGAAAGAAGAAAGAAGTAAAAGAAATAAATTTTCCACATTTTAAGTGTATACCTTTTACCTTAAAAAAAAAAAAAATCCCAAATACTAGATTTTAAAGTGAAATAGAAAAAGCAGGGAATAAATTCTGGTTTGCACAATATCTCACAGAGGATGGGCGATATCTCTGGGAGAACTGTTCCTTTTCCAGTGACTTTGAAAACTTGTGGTTTGAATTGCTTTCTCTTGTTAATCTAACCACTGAAGGTGTCGGTACTTGTGCATGATATTAGGAGTGTAGCAGTGCAACACCATTTTTCTGTGATTTGTTTCTTAAGTTTCCCCATTGCTATTAATAGTCTTTCTCCTTTTTGGATATACATCTCCTTTCTTTCTTTCCTTCCTCCTACTCCGCTTCATTGGTTCTTTTTAACTCTTAAGGTCTAAAACATGCTATTCTGGTACATATCAAAGTTACACTCTTTTTGCTTTCCTTCTTTAGTATTTTTTACAAATTAGATATGAATGACAACTTTCTGATTTTCAGCCTTTGTTATTGGTTTTGTGGTTTTTCTTTTAGTATTTTCATATGTGATTTATAATAATGAGGAAATTGTTTCCAAGTCACACAAAGAATGGATTAAGAGTCTTTTTGGTTCTGTATAAAAAAAATATATCTCTCTATTTTTCTGCTACAACATCCCTGTGTATTATCTTCCAGCAGCCAGATTAAGAGATGAAAAAGTGAAACGTTACAGTGTTGCATTTACTTTTCTTCCACACAAAATATTTCAGATATCTTTCTAAATAAATATCAGAAATATGTTCTCCCAAAGAGCATGATCTAAAATTTTACTGGACAATTAATCAGGCAGTTATATTGTTAAGAATTTTTTTGCTAGCCTTAACATTGCTATTGTTTATATTTCCTAAAAATAAAGAAAATCAGAGATGGTTCAAATTTCAATTGTTATTTACTCATTCACTTCGACCATAGTTTTGAGTTATGATAAGTTTTAGTTGTATGAAGCTCATTAAGACTTTCTAATTCTGGTAATTTCTGATACTTAACTTGCAACAAAGAAGCTGAAGGAAATACTAGCCTTTCTAAAGTCAGTGGGAGTTTGTATTTTTATTTTGGTAGGCTAGTATTCACAATGTCTGTTAACAAGTATTGTCTCACTTCTTAAACTATAAATTCATGTGTCTTTTGAATGTGTTCATGATTTTGCTCTGGTTAGCTTTAAAAAACAGCATTGCAAATTGTCTATTTTTTCAATATATCAATATATAGTTCAGAAAGAAATGCAGATGTAAGAATGTCTCTATAAGAAATGATACCTTTGTGTATATATATATATTTAGCATGCCAAAGATGACTACATTTGAAAAGCATCAATTAATAGATACTTTAAGCAAGTTGATTAATATTTTCAGGATTAAGACTATATATATTAACACAGTTCTCCTAAATGAACAAAGCCCCTTCGCATTAAACCATGATTTTGGTAATCAGTTGATATTTATGGGAAACCTTATTAGGGAGATAGCACTTATTGCTGTATCCCGTCCATATCTTAGAATCAAATACATGATTGAGTGCTATTTCCCTGGCTTGAAAAATTAGGAATACAGTATTATCAAGCATTATTTTTAAAGCTTTGGAATCATATTTTA
Organism: Buteo buteo; assembly: GCF_964188355.1. NCBI lineage: Eukaryota > Metazoa > Chordata > Aves > Accipitriformes > Accipitridae > Buteo > Buteo buteo. The sequence continues at coordinate 22,939,429 of NC_134186.1, read as the reverse complement.
CCTGTTATCTATGTTGTACATTATATACTCTAGGAGATAGACCAAAAGAGAGTTTTTATAGAGTTGTGAAAATACAGGTGGGTGATTTATCTAACAAAAAAGAAAAAATTCCAACCATTCTTGTTTTCACAGAGGAAGATAAGTACGGTCTTTACTCCAATTTGTTGTTCAAGTATTTTCTCGCAGAGGGAGTTGTCTGTGGACATGACTTGTTTGTTGCTTCTGCTAAAGAGCATCCTGACAACATTTTAAAGGTAAAGAAGACTCATAGCTTTTGACAAGTAAAGCTGTAATCTCTTGATGAATTTAAATAGATTTTAAAGTGTATATATTGTGTAGTAAGAAATTAATTAGTCTTGGTGATTCCTAAGAATGTGTTGGGAAGTGCAGGAGTATTTACACTGGCCAGGTTTGGGAATTAAATTTATTTCAGTAGCCTCCCTCTATGGACTATGGAGTAAGATCCTCCCAAGGCCAAATCAGGCTAGGAGCCTGGTTATCCTTTATTTTGATTATGGATGAAAACCAGACAGACTAGTTGGCTTAGTTGAATGGTTTGAGTAAACCCAACTGTTTACAGTTTCCATCTGCCTATCAGGAAGAGTAGTTAAGCTGCTTTGAATATATTGTGGTGGAAACTGTACAATTTGTGTACTTATTGTAGTTTCCTATAGAAAATAAAAATATCATTTAACATCTTTACACCTTCCTTTACATGTACATTTCATTCTGACTCTCTTTTTTTGCTAGGAAACATGGTCAGCTTTGGATTAGGTCATATAGAAAGGTTCCTTTCAGACTTCAGTGAACTCCTAATCAAACACTAATAGTTTCAATTATAAGGAAATTATATAAGGGAAAAAGCCTGATCAACACTGCAAAAAATGCTGAAGTGTGAGGATAATCTTACAAAATTTCATTAAATATTTTATGTCTTTCTAAGGCTGCTTTTTTCTAATATCAAAAGTAACATATAATTTACTGATTACTTCTGCATCAAGTAAAGTCTGGCTATTTCCTTAAGAGTCTTCAGAGACTATTTCTGGACAAAATGATTACTTTTCTTTTTTCCCACCTAGTGATGGTAGATTCTATGCCTTATCTGTTCAATATTATCTTCAGTATTCAGGAAAAAGTATATTCTTAATGAAATGATATGATTGTGGTTATGTTAAATCTAATAATTTTTTATGAACTTAAAGAGGGTTCATTTAGGGGTGAAATTTTTATCATTTGTTCTTGTGATTTAGAATATAGCCTAAACAAATAGGTTAGAAATTGATTGTGAAGTATGAATTCCGTAAGAACTTGCTATATTCTTTAGTAATATTTGGTTTTAAATAACTGATAATCAAGCCATTGACTCTCTGACCATACAATACATGATCATTGCAGTTATTTTTCTCATTATTCAAATGAATATTTTTATTGCATTGCATTAAAATTTCTTAAAATGGAGTAGCTAACTTACGTTTTATTCTTTCCTTCACCTTTGAATCTGTTGTTCAAAGCATGTCATATTTTTCCTAGCTCCTGTTCTTTAGGCTTTTGCATGTTAATCAACAGACATTGTTATGTACATCTATCCTTCTTGTACCAGTTTGAATTTGTGGTCAGTTAGTGACTTACTGAGTTCTGTTGTCTGATTTGGAGTAAGTTTTCCTTCTTACTTTTCAGGGGTAAACACTACATAATAATACTGCATTCCTCTGTTGTAACTCCATAGTGGTGTTACTATAAAAGTTTATAAATGGATGGACAATGTTATTACAGGAAAGTTGAGGAAAACATAATTTTGTCTTGTTTTCTTCCTCCATTTGTGTGTTTATATATCCAACAGTACTCTTGTCTATGCTTTTATACTCTTACCTTGAATATTCAACACTTCCTTTGCTTAACAGACAAGGCACAGTAGAGTTGATTTCTCTGATTTGTATTGCTGTCTTGAAATTGGTTCAGTGAAGTAACCCTGTAATATGCTAGGCGTCAGTCTAGAAAATGATGTGCTTTCACACTTGGAAAGCTTCGGCACTTCTTAAAATTCCAGCATGTGTTACCTAAAAAACATTATTGCCTCACCTGGAAGAAGTCGATCTAAGACTGGCATTGACCACAGTTGGGTCTCCATATTACAGAAGTAAAGGAGTTTTCCCTATGATTGCCTCACTTGACTTCTAAAAGAGAGGACCTTCAGGTGCTTCAAGAAGTCCTCTCCTGTCATAAAAATGAGCTGTTTGGGACTTGGATGTCTCCACCAAGTCAGGATTTTAATATAGCATATCTGACCGTTGAATAACATTGCTTTTTATTTAATGAGATTAGTAATTAATTTATTTTCAGTATCTGATTGGACTGTATTCTTTACTGGAAAGGCAACATAGATATGGTACATATCAACTTGAATTATACATTTCATGCTTGGTTTTTATTTTATAAAATTCAAGTACAGATTCAATATATTCTAAGCTAGTATTCTAATTAACTGGTGTTTTACATAAAGGCAGCTCATTAACTGCCCTATGTCCATATTGTGCGGTCAGTCTATTTATACATTCAGTTCTCTGCTGAGATGCCATAATTGCCCTATTCTAATTTTATGATGTGATTGGAAGTTTTTTGAACCTATAACCAAGACAAATATTGCTGGTAGTAGGAAGGGGAAAAGACATTCTTATAGACCATAATTATCTTGAAATTGTGTATAGCTAAGAGACAAGGAGAGGATAAAAAGCCCTGATCAGCTGCCTAAGATATATTATATTACCACCCACCAATTTATCCATCATCCTTTGAAAACATATTCATGCCTTTTGTAGTCAAAGCTCCTTCAGGAAATTGGCATTAAGACATAATGCTGAAAAATTATACATCTCTGGTAAAACCTACAGAACTATATACATGCTGGTTTTTAGAAAGTATTTTAAACATTTAAGAGCATTTCTGTTCAATCTATATTCTTCAACAAAAGGCAACTTTTTACTATAAGGGCATAAATACTGGGAATAGTATATAATGTAAGAAATAGTATGGTATACTTTGTGATCGATCATAAAACTGCACTGGCAAATAGAAAACTAAATCAATAATAAAATGACTGAAGGAAACATTATATCTTAACATTTCATTTTCAGTACGATACTTTATTAAGTTTAGACTACAAATTATGAAAGGCAGTTATGTGCTCAAACTTAAAAACAAAGAGAAACTAATAAAGTAGATAGGGTTTTTTCTTGTATCTGTTTCCTTCACTGTGTTTAGTGGCTGTATTTTTTTATATAATTCAGCACTCTAAAGTTAATGCCAGCTATTTTGAAGTTGCATATAGTGTATGTGTTTGAGAACGGATCATACAAATTTGAGTATGTGGTTATATTTATTACAGAGGAAATCTTTAACTTAAACACTGTTATGCTTTTTTGCAAGAAACAGCAAGCAAGAGAGTTGAATATTTCCTTGAACATCACTGTAGCCAAAATTAGAACAGGCTTGCATCCATTCCAAGTTAGGATACCAAACTGACTTCTGGAAGCCATAAAAATAAGTAACTATATAACAGCTTAGTTGTTTATGCCCATCCTCCTTGTTAGTGCCAAGGTATGGTTCCAGTCTTAAAAAAAAAAAAAATCTGTATCTGTGGTGGCTGCATTTCTATATTTCTCACTTTTCCTACTTCAGAATTGGCACTAAAATTCTAGAACTGCCTAAACTGCCTATATAAGAGTTTCTTTGTCTTTTTTGCTCATTAGTTTGTCTAGACCTTGGGGGTGAACTGATTTTCACAGCTTTTAATGAGAAAAAATTGGATTATATTTGCAAGTTACGAGTTCATCTTGACAATAAAGAGTGCTTTCTGTTAAGTTGCTTTTACCGTAAAGCCTGTGCAAATTTTGTCTCAAGAGGAAGACTCACTGGTCATTATACGTGCTGTGAAACAGAAACCAGCATCCCCTGAAGCCCAGCAATTTCCCTGTGGGACCCCGGCCAATGTTACCTCAATGACCATTCCATTGGGAACCTGGAACCCTGAGGTGGAAGAGTGGAAGGTCCAGAACTGCTTTCTAGAGCTGCATCTGTTCATCTCCTGTGGAAAAGTTGAACACTTTGTGCAATTACTGCATTTTTATGGAATCTCTTTTCAAGCTGGAATCTTATTACAAGATACTTCTGGACTCTGTTGAGATTGCCTTTTGGAGGTTCTCTTTACAAGAAGAGAGGATAAAGAGCACATCCTTCAAGGAAAAAAACCCCATACTTTGACATAATCTGAGCCTGCTGCTTATGGTCAAGGTGCTTTTCCTACCTATGCTATAGAGGATAGCCTTCTTAGAGGGAAAACATTCTCCAGAATTCTACCCCCAATCAAGTCCTTCGAGGCTTACCATACTAAGGCACAAAGCAGTATTTACCTTGTACATCTGGTGTCATTGTACTTCCAAGTTTGAAAATGAACAATGTGCAAACAGTTTGCTCTCTGGAGACCTACGCAGAAGATTCTCTTGAGTAGTAAAGCCCTTAGTGTGCCCATGTATCAGATACACAGCTTCACTGTGTTTGCTGGACATATCCTGAAGCCAAGTCAGTCAGGAGAAACCACACAAGTAGTGTAGGGTACCACAGTGAAAGGAAAAAATGCAGCATCGCTTGGTGAGGAAGCTGAGAGGTGCATGTAGAGAAGTATAATGGTTTATTAAAAAAACAATAGGGACAAGATCAAAAAAGCCTCCAGGAACAAGTTTTTTTAAATTTCCTACCTAGCTCAAAAGATCTCAAAAAAAAGTGAAAGTATATTTTAAATATGGCATTTTGCTTAAGTGTGTCATTTGGAAAAGACTGAAAAAATTCCACCTCCAACAAACTGGTTATACTGAGTAGACCTGAAGAATAGAATGTGGACACTTACTCTTTTCCCACTGAAAAGATGAATGCAGAAAGAATCCAGCAAAATGTACTTTTGTTATTTCAAGGGTTATTTAAAAAACAACAACAATAAACAACCCGTTGAGCTTCAGTGTTGTATTACTGTGTTTGCAAACAACCTCTTGAAAGAAAGCATAGCTGTCTACATGGACTTTTTTATTCCAGCAAAGTACATTCAACCATGATGCTTACATTTTTCCCTCACAGATATGACTCTAAAACATTGTTGTGTCAAAAGGAAGAGTGCAAACCTAGAAGAAATTATCAGGCTGGTGACAAGGGCTTTCCAAACTTCCATTTTCAAAGAGCTCTCTTCTAACTCCTTCCTGTCTCTTCACTATCTAGTGTTGTGAAAGAAGCTGTGTATGAATGCACGAGGTATTTTTTCTGTCATCTGACATTTTTACATGCTACATAAAGAAACTAAAAGCATAACAGCTTGAAAGGTAAAAATATATATGCAAGAAGGGCTACAATCCTATTATCCTTTTTTTCCCAATTGTATTTTCAAAATACATGACCTTCTTACAGTGATTCAGCTGCTGCGTGCTGTTAAATGTTATCACTTATTACACAGAAATCCAATTACAGTTACAACACTAGTGAACTTTCCTACCACCTATTCTCTCTCTTTCTGAAGTAAAGATAGCCTTGTGGTGCAAAGACTAGGGTTGAAGCTAACCCTGGCAGCTGTCTCAGAGTTTGAAAGTTCCTTTGAAAAATCTATTTTCTTTATCATATAGCTCTTGCTCATCTGCTTACTTTTCTTGCTTGCATGTTGGGTAAATGGAATGTCTATTTTACGTTTTTCTGTATTAAAATGCAGATATTTTAATTATGTTGTAATACATAATTTTCTGCTTTACAAAACTGTGTTATAAACTTGACAAGAGAAGTTGTATGGGTGTGAAAAAGGATGCTGGAAAAAAAATAATTGCTTCTGTTTAAAAAGAGTGAAATCCTTTTAAGCAGTACCCACGCTGGGAACTCTCTAAAGTGTAAAGCTTGGTCTTTGTCAAAAGTTCAGACCAATCTAATAAAAAGATTTTCCAGAACTAGTGGAAATAAATGATTGGCTTAAATTTCAGGTTTCAAATCTAACAATCCTTCGCTGTTTATTAGGATATTTTCTTTCATGATCTTATTTATAAAATTATGTTTGTTTTTAAAGACAGATCTTACTTAGCCTGATAAATGTATCATAAAAGCAGTAGCTTAAAAAACTGCAAATGTTTAGGCTTCAGTGTTCATAAATAACTATTTTACAAATCTAGTTGGTAACTTTGTAGAATTGATTTGCTCAAGTAGTGGACAATTGCTTACAGTGCTCATCTCTAAAGGTGTTCATGAATAATGCTGTTATTATTAAATCTGTTTAGGCTAGTGCATTATAAACTGCAGCAGAATTTACAGAATTTTGGACAAGGGCACTCTCATTTTATTTAGTTTCTTCACATTACTTTTTTTAGTACGTCATTCTCTTTTTTGTTGTATTTTTCTTTTACTTAATTAAGCATTCATGAACCGATACAGAAAAAAGATGAAATAAAAAAAAAAACTATCTAATCTTCTCATATGCATTCCTGGGTTTTGATGTTGTGAAATGGAGCCATAGTGCGAGGACGTTATAGCAGAGAGTTCTGTGACTTGACTGTAGGGTTTACTTCTGTGTATGTGAAGTAGAGAATATATTCTTATGGGTTAAAAAAAAATACCCCTTAGAGTACTTTCAATTAACCTTTTTTATTTCATAAAACAGAGGAATATTACTTCCCTTTTCTCTTCACACAATTCTTGTTTATCATGGGTTGACATCCATTTGGTCCTTTTGAATGTCAAAGAAAAATTTCTGTAGAATATCCTTACCTGGAGATGGAAATAAATTGTTGTACAAGGGCCACTGAAAGGAGAAAAATTCTCTATCCAGTCATTTGTGTTCTTTGACAATAGACCTTGTCTTCACAAATGTTTACAATCAAAATAGAATCCTCCCCCCTTTTGGGAGTAGGCCCCTTTAAAATGACATTTATATAATACATTATTGAAAAGAAAATATTTACCCTTCCTGACTTACCATCTGGTGTCCTTTAAATACTAAAAATTAACATAATGAAAAAGAGCTTTAAATTCATGTGAGTTTAAACTAGCTAAATATCATTGCAGTTAGAAATCAACAGTGAATTGTACTCCCTTTAATATTTTTTTATTTCACGTTTCTTTAATCATACCTGTGATGATATTGCATTGCAAAATTGTTGCATAAAACCATGTGAACAGCATATCTATTGATACATAAATAGATAATGTTTTAAATTCTTAAGTACTATTAATTATACAGTTATTGAAACCCATAAGGATCAAAGGATTTCATATAAGAGGGATTTCACATACAGCTTGGATTATGTTGCTAAATAATAGCACAGTAGTACTTCTTTAGCATTGTAAAATAGCTTAGAGAGGAGTATGATGCCTATAGTTGGTGTAATGCATTGGTAATTAAGAGGGTGTGAGGTTAAGCTTCATTAACTGCTGTGGGATTGTATCTTGGATTTTATTATCCCCTAGAGAACATAAGAAGTGAGAGAGGTCAAACTGTTAGAATCTGATTTTGCTTCGTGCATCTGCCAAAACAAGGCAGGCAGAGTAATGTGGCAGCAAACACAGAAAGGCCTGGATTGCCAGCAGATACGAGTTGTACACCATTTTATTACAAAGATAAAAGATTTATTAATAAAAAATAAATTACCTCCTGTTTGCAATAAAACCTTCATAAGCTTGGTTTGGAGGAAACAAAATTATTTTAATTGCATTGTTGTTTAGTGTTAGCACTTTAGAAAACCATTTTTTCCCCGCACCTATTTTTTTATTTTAAAAGATAGCAACAAGCTTCCTTTTCTTTTTTTTCCTTTCTACTACATCTCAGTCTAGACACAGACAAATGCCCCAACCAAACCGCACTTAATAACTTTAGCACTTGTCTGCCTTTTTGGTGTATTCATGCTGCATAGCAAAGACTTGTATTTTAGTTGACCCCAAGAAGTGCTGTGCATTTTCTTTTTTTTTTATTTTAACTAATGCACTGCTACATGCTTTGTTTTTTTATATACCTTATGAGAAATTTGTCTTTTTTTAGCCTGGGAGAATGTAACAGTTCTCAGGAGTTGACACACTGATGCCACAAAATTGTCAGTCCCAGAGCTTTTCAAAGCTATAGGATGTGGGAGCTAAGATATTTTTAAGCAGAAATAGGTTAAATAGATATTACAGGCTGATAAATCAACTCTCCTTTTCTTAGTCTTTTGTTTAAATAACACTTTTATTTCCAAATTCAGGATGAAATTTTGGAAGTAACTTTTAAAAATTTTAAGAGTCTTGTATTCTTCTGAAAATCTGATTTTGATTCTAAGAATATAAACTTATTTAATCCCAAATACGCTCATAATCCAAAATCCTTTTTTAAATTCTGATAATTTCAGCAGCTTTAGGTGCTTTTTATATATGATAGAGAAGTACAGTTCTCAAACATAAATAATGATTTAATAAGACTGCTGGAAACTAGTGTCTTTGTTTCTCAATGTGTCTTTGTTTCTCAATTTGTAATGTATCTGGGAGAAAGGGAGTTTTACTAAAGCCCTGCTCTTGAATCTCCCATGGGCAGATATTTTGAGGAAAAGTCCAGGCTTAGCCATCTTTAAATGGCACTCATGGAAACCATGCCCTCCACTGCACTCTGTATATGTTCTGCTGTATAGTTTTCAGTCCAGTTTTTGTATAGGTGTTCCAGAAGGCGTCTGTGTTCTGTGGCTAGTTTGGCTGCTGGTCTGCTTCGCCCTTTCCATAAGTCTTATTTTTCCTTCAATTTTTAAGCACAATCTGAGAACTGATGAATGCTTTATAGTTCTTGGACAGTAATGAAACCTTTCATGACAGTGAAGAGTTGTGAAGTATATATCCAACCAGCCAGCCTTTATCTTTGAGAATATACCTATGTTATGACAACTGGAGACTTTTTCTCACTAAGGCATGATCAGGTTTGGAAAGAGCTAGTTCCTTGAAACAAAGAATAACATTTAATTTGCAGTGTCAGAAGAGCAGGAAACCTTTTATTCCAGTTCTAGTTATCATGAAGATAAAAAGAGGATATGAAGATAAAAAGAAATGTTTGGATCACTTCAATTTCAGTATTTTCAATATTGCCCATAAAGCTGGTTTATATAACTGTGTTCTGTGTCTGTAATTCTCCCTGGTCCCAAGCCTACTAACCAATTTTGAGCTCTCTCCATTTCCAAATGTGCTTATACAAAGATCTAGTTAAAAGATTTTTTAAAAGTATGGACTGGGATACATGAATCAGTACATCCCAAGGCAAAACAACATTAATGATCACCTATGTATTGTGTTTAGTCTTTTACCAAGCTAATGAAGGCATGCATGTTGGCTTCTAGTCAATGTAGACATACCTTCGAACAGGAACTGCATGTTCTGCCTCTCTTTCATACAGTTTAGTGTAAATGGGAGGGAAACAAGGGTAAGGAGGAGCTGGGATAATAGTGATAATGTTAGGATGCAGATCTGGAGGTAAACAATCTTTATTAGTTCTGTTCAGTAATCTTTATCTAAAATGTGTTCAAATTACAGATATACTCAGATCATGGATAGGATTGGAATTTTTTTTCCTATTTGTGCTTAAGTGCAACATCCCAGAATATATTTAACCAAGTTAATATACCAGGTGGAGCTCAAGCAATTGGTCTTCAAAATACCAGTCAGCTCCACAGGCAGACTACCTTTTCCAGATTGCAGCTGAATTATGTACGAAGCCTACTAAGAGGCTGTAAAATTCACAACCACCATGTGCAAGAATATGATTCAGGATATGTTTGGTTTAGAGCACAGTGTTTGTTGGGGTAGAAAATTATATGGCTGTGAGACCTAGTAGCCCCAGAAACGTCTTAAGTCTCAGTGCATCATGTGAACATGTTTCCTTCATAGCGACAAGAACATGGTACATCTAAGAAATGTATTCTTCAGCTAAGCATGGTAGTTATTAGGTAAATGTATTTCAGAAAAGCAACTGAGGAAATAAGACTTGCTCTTGGTATGAGAGAGTTTTTCAAGTGCTCCTGGTTCCTTCTGTGGGGCAGCAAGGGACAAGACAGCATAAAACAGACCTAAGCTGATGCATATGCTAACTGCCATGGTACTGAGTCATGGATTTTCTCATGTTGCTTTGTATGAATTTAGTCATGTTTAAACAATCATTTTATAATGTTAGAAGTTTTTTATTATGTCAGAATAAAATCTCTTTATTACGTCAGAAAAATAAACTATATTGGCAAAAAAGGCTATTTCAGATGGATACGTAGATAGGTTTTCGTCTCTGACAGCCAAAATCTTTATCAGCTTCAGATGAAACCATTTTTCCTTGATCTCTTAATCTGCTTCATTCTTAGCAACAGTTAAGGTATACCACAGTGCCTAATTGTGTTGCACTGATAGTGTGTCTGTCTCTGTTTTGGACTGAGCTTCTTGGGTGTCAACAGCTAGTATTTGTAATGTCTCCCTTCCATATAGTGCCATGTAAGAAGGTTTTGTTCTGTGTTTGACTGCAAGGCAGGAACTTTTTTCAGTGTTACATGAGGGTATTGAAGTAGCTTGTACTTTATCAGTAGTACTTGGAGAACCTCTCACCCCTTATTGTCTTGACCTCTGTTTTATTTTAGGGTAAAATACAGTCTCTGTGTAAAATATACATTATGTGTGATTATATAAAAGCAAATGTATATAGCTAAATGTCCCTGTCTCAAATTTGTCTTTGCCAATTATTATATAATAACCATGAACCAGTAGCGCAAGTGACAGGCATTTGCAGTGATTCCAGAGGAGAAAAATATTAAATAGCTTAAAAAAATATTGGTGCTGTTTTTCTCTTTACCTACAGTAAAGGTGAATGGTAAAGTACGCGATTTCCTGGATTTCAGCTTTGTGGATGATGTGATAGCTGCCTGGTGATACTACAGCAGGATGAGGTAGCAGCATGTATCAGTGTTAGGATGAGAAACAGGCAAGCTCAGGGAGTTTGATGAAATGCTTAGGCAGGGTTTCATGATATCTTCCAAACTGTGGCTGGCACTTGTTTTCAGAACAACAGGGGTTACGCACCACTATAAAAAGTTCCAGGTAGTACCTGGGAGCCAGTTGATCTTGGTGAGTGAAAGGAAGAGATACCTGGAAATGTTTTGGCCTGCAGAATTATTCATTTACAGAACTCACTTTTTAAATGAAGGTTGATTTTATTTATTTTTTTAATTAGTATAATTGAGCAATATTTTGAGATGATCACATAGCTCTTCACTAAAAAAGAAAGACCTTTTTGCCTTAGCCAGCTTAAACGTATGAATAACCGTATTAGGAAATTAAATTGGTGTAATAGTTTAACTGTTCAGTAATTTGTTTTCAAAATAGCACCCTAATTGGAAAATAAGATTAATTAACTATTTGTTGTGGATATCTGAGTTATAAAATTAAAAATTCAAAATAACATCTTCTTTTTTAGAAAAATCCTTTATATAATTCTCTTAGAAGTAAATGGAAATAATTTGTATCTGCATATATGTGAAATGCATTGGCTTGCTTGTCAGCTCATGTTTGTATTTATACTTTCTCAGAACCTTTCAGTAGTGTTCTGTTTTCATTTCCTCCTGTCTGTCAGAAATCTTTGTCTTTGGTTTGAAAGTTTGCCTGCTTTCTTTCTGGTTAGATGTAAGGAAACTTTGACTTTCTTTTTTTACTGAAACATCTGTTATAAATCTGTAAATTTAATGAAAGCGCTAAATACTAACTTAAAATTATAATCTTCATGTAGTTTTCATACCCATAAAGCTTAATTTTTACAACCATAGTAATATGAGTTTATTGTATACAATTGTATCTTTTAAACAAGCTGTAAGAAATCTGAAAATTTAACTCTGTACATAACCATTCTCATGAAAAGTGTTTACCAGGCTTTTGCAGTTCATTTGCAAAAAGAAAGTAAATAAAATAATTTGCTCAAAGGTGTGGCTTGCATCTTCTGCTTAGCTGCTGAAACACATAGGTACAATTGTTCTATTTCTGCAACTTTATTGAAGTAACTACATAAAAGTTTTCATAGCTTCCATTACCTTTTATCTTGGAGGGTGTACTGACCAACCACTGAGAGACAGAAACAACTGTCCTGAAATTAGAAACATTTGTTCTCAATTTTGTCAATAATTGTAGATATTATGTTAATTTACACTAAAGAAACAAAACTAGTGCGCGTTGTTCACAAGCTTACATATTGAACTATATAGAGATTTTCTCTCCTGGATTCTTTAATACTGAATTAGTGTAATACTAAACCCAAAGTGGATTCATTTAAAATTCATTGACTTCTTTCTATGTGTGTCTTTGTATCATGTCTGCCTACATAAATCTGTGAATGTCATTTAGATGTTTCTGGTCAGTATCGGTTCTGCCTATGTTCAGTGTTACGTGCGTATCTCATACTTAGATCGAGATTCTTCTGAAGTTTTCAAAATTGGTTTTCTTATGTCTTCACACCTAATACCTTGTAACAGAGATACTGGCTAGCTCTGTATATTTTTAACCCCTGAGACCACATCTCAGTTCTTTCTCAAGAGTCTTTGCTTAATGAAAAGTTAGTTTTCAAATAAGTCTTGATCTATTTTAAGCAGATAAAGAATTCCTGTACCCTCCAGCTTACACAGATGGGTGATAAAGTTGGGTCAGAAAACTTGATTGCACTTCATTCCTTTAGTAGGTGTAGAAGCCCAATGCATAAATTCTGAATGCTGTGCTTGATATCTACCCAGTGCTGTTTACTTTTTCAGCTATGCAACAAAGAGAGAAAGCAGAAAGTTTGTAATAAAACATTGTTCCTAATCTAGGTCTAAGTCAAAGCTCCAGGTCTGTCTTTATAGAACAATTAAATCCACCTGTGTGCAACGCTTTTTTTTTTTTTTAAGCCAGAAATGTTTGCATTAGAAACTTCTAAAAATTCCAGGATAAAATACTTGCCACTTCCTTTTACTTCCTTGTTTGTGTTCATGAGGTATCCATCATTAGTAGATATCATACCTAATGGTTAGCAGAAGAGAAAATTCAAACCATCCTGCCACAGTTGTTTTCAGCCTGTGTCTATAGGCTATTGTGGTCTGTTGAATACTTTTGAAAGATTTATAGAAGATAACAAAGAAAAGTGATCTTATTGTAAAACAGGCTTATATTCACTATGCAGGGAACTTATCTATTCTCAGAAATAGAATAGTTTAGGAGTTCAACCTTTAAAGACAGATAAAAAAAAAAAAGGAATATGGATGCTGCTCAAGATGTGTTGTTTGTGTAAAGCAGAGCATACAATTTGATAATTCCATTTTGCATTCTCTTATATTTGTATAATTCATTTTTCCCATAAAAATTACATGGGTTTTTTCATGCTCAGTATTAGTAGGACCCAGTCATTTGGAACAGTTATTTTAATCAAGTTTTGTTGCACATTTTGCAACTGTCCCATTATATTAAGATAACTGTATTAGCTAACTTTGGGGCAGAGGGGGAGAGGGGGAGGATGAAAATCTAAACTGCTGTTTCTACTGTAGATAGCTGAAATTCTTTTGCTCTCCACCTGTAGGAACTTCCAGCCCCTTTGCTTGATGATATCTACAGAAATGAACGGGGAGAAGAAACAACAGCTGTTAAGTCTGAAGATTTTCAGGATTCTATGAAAATAGCCTGGCGCTACCAAAATTTACCAAAAGTGGAGGTAATCAGTATTTCATACTTTTTTCCTCTTGCAGTCGAAAAACATTTGCAGAGCAAATGCTTTTCAGTAGAATATAGACAACAGAACTGCTAATGGACACTGTTACAGGATTGCCTCCTGTAGGTTAATTATCATACAACACTGTATTTTTTATTACTAAAGATACAGAGAGAAAGGGAATTTGAGAGTTTGCAGAAACTATAAAATTTAATGCAGACAATAATAATTTAAAAGTAAAAATCATTAAAGTTCTATGGGATTTTTCAATGAGCATTATTAAATTGAGACAGCTTTTTATGAAAGTTTGAATAATTTGGTCACTTACAAATTACTTAAGTAGGCTTAATCAACAGTACTTACTAGACGTCTGTAGTGAAAGTACTATGTCGAAGCAAGCTGTTGACCTGCTTATCCATGTGCATAACAACTAAAGTAAGCACTTGAGATTATATCAGCTTCACTGTCACTAGAAACTAATCACTGTGCAGGGAGAATATAAGAAACAAGCCCAGTGGTCAGTCTTTCAGAGTTTACAGTTGTTAGTGTTTTGTGAATAATGTGTCTCCCATGGCTGCTGACTTTCTTATTTAAACCAGTGGCACAATCAACCTTTAATAAAATTGCAGCATTTTTGAATATCCAGAACAAAGACCTTGTTTTCTCTATACATTTTAGCCTACATTAATAAATTCTGGTTTAGATGTGGTCGTAACTGCCTAGTAAGTCCAGTCGTATTCTTAAAAAACATAATTGGAATGTGACAAAATGATCTTACAAGACTTGGCATGTCTGGTTTTCTGTGAAATTGCACAGACATGGCTATATAGTTGTGTCAGAAAAGACTTATATATGGTGACATGCCAAATCAAACAGCCTCCAGGGTAATCATATAATCTCATCAATTTTATTATTGTGGAGCTTGCTGTGCCACTCTGAACCATCCCCAAAATAATTTGTCTGTTTTAAAATCCAGCAGAATTCCTCGTACATTGATATGGAAAGAATTGCATGTTGTTTAACAAATAGTATTCTGATGTCCTAACAAAATAGAAAAACATATAAATAATCCAGTTAGGTGTGCACTCATCTTCTATACCTTCATAGAAGTAATCACTTCTTCCACTAATATAATATTTCTCTACAATACATAATGTACTTGTCCTCAATTATTTGAAAGTTGATTATGCAAGATAGAATAAAATGATCAATCTTTTGTGGGGTGTTTCCCTTGTTGTCATTGCTGCTTGCTGAATTGGATGCTGATCATTCTGAATAGTTGAGGTACAATATTTTTTATGTGTATGTTAAATTTATAAAAAAATTAAAACTTGCAAATAAAAGTTAATTCTTAAGCTAGCTATACATCCCTAAAATTCCTTAGGATATTCTAATTAGTGAAGGATAGTTTTGAAATTTATATTTTTCAATATTTTATAATGCACTTATCATAAAATTTTGGTGCTGTGCTAAATTAATTTGATTGGTGAATATACTCCATTGAGGAAAAATCTGATGTTGCTTTGCAGCACCCTGGATGTTTAATACACTTAATACTATCATTTAATGAATTACTTTGGTTGTGATTTATTCTTTAAATTTACTTTTGGCAGAAAAAAAAATAACATTGAATAAAATTTCAAGGCATATTTTCCAAAGTGATTGAACTAATAAACTAGTGCATTTTCAAAAACTACTGTCAAATAGTTTCAAGTATGAAAGAGAGAAAATAGCTTTGCTTTTAACTAGAACTCTAAACATGTTAGCAGAAAACTTTTCCATCCAGTATCTGGCTTTACATATGAAGTAAGAATGCTGAGTAAAAGCTGTCTTTGTGGTACTTTTGATGCTTAATTTAGCTTTTATTTCTAAGTAATAAAAGAGATTTTCATTAATAGTTCAGATATTCCCTTCCCATTTATTAGACCCCCTATATACTAGCTAGATAACTCATTTTTGTTCTTATGCATGGTATTTATATTAGTACTCTTCATAACTATCACAGTTTCTATTTACATATTGCACATACCTTGTATATCAGAAAAAGACAGAAGATTTATGAGAAATCTGTCAGAGTAACAGGTCATCTTGTGCTTGATGTGCCTTTGCCAGTTTGTTACTTTCATCTGTATCAGAGGTTAATTTCATTTAAACTTTTGAGTATGTGGATAGCCTATTTTGCAATGCAAGACAGTGTGGTTTTTTTCCTTTTTCTTTTTTTTTTTTTTTTTTTGAATGAACTGCGTATGTTCTTGGGGCAATATATAAACTGTCACAGCATGAAATCAATTTTCTGCCTTGATTCATCCTAAATCTGAGATTTCTAGCACATTAGTATTGCAATTAGAAACATTAACAGCAGACGGTAGCATAAAAGCACACTCTGCTCACTGACAATTTAGTGTATTTCTCCTTGTGCAAAACAGGAATCCAGGAAAGAACAGGCTTGAGCCTCCAATCCACTAATAAATTTATCAGATCAAACTTAAGAGGAATGGAAAGTCTCTGCTTCGCACTCTCCATGGTCATTCTGCTAAGGCAGATTATTCATGCTTACTTGATTCAGGTAGGCTTTTTGCAAGCTTCCCCGCTAAGCCTGGGAATGCAGTACATTGAGGCCTATTCATAGGCTTCTGACATAGACCGAGCTTTTATTGCATGGTGTTTTATTATAGCCAAATCCTAGTCTCCACCCAGTTTGTAGGCACTGTGCTTATTCTTTTGAATCAAGAGAGGTTATCACCTACCTTAATCCATGCAGCAGGGTGGATTAAGGACACCAATGTGCCTCAGGATTCTCAAAGAGGATCCTGGAAACTTCTTGTTTCTTCTTTTTTGCTGTCTTTACTAAACTCTATTGGGCCTCAGTAAGGATTTGCATCTGAAATGGGCAACCTGGAGCTTTTCTCAATGAAGACATCAGATCAAAGTTCAGTTAGTCAAGGCCTTTCTAAAACATTAAGGGGGCTTGGAAGTACACAATAAAAAGATGAGCTCTGGCAGAGATTGCAGTAAAAACATTCTGATCTGTAATCCGGATAAAGAATAGATTATAGGCCAAAGAACAGCCCCTGTTTAAATTGCTTTCAGAATCTTCATTTTAAATAAAGTTACATTTTACATTAAAAATATTTAGATTTTGATAGATTGTTATGTTTTGTTGGACTTCCTTCTTTAAAAATCAGCTGTTGATCAATAAATTAAAACACTGACTTAGAGAACGTGTTTTTCTATCTTTTTTTGTGTGTAAAACTGATGTGCCTTCTATGACTAGATATACATGAGCAATTTTGTGGTTTTTTTAAATTAAAAACTAATTATTTGTTTTAATGAAAAGTTTGGGGTTAGTTTGGTTATTCTATTGGTTTTGTAGGAAAGATATTGTATTATTGTTACTATTTATATTCTATGATAACTGACCAGGCCTCACATCCATTAATCAAATAATTTCAAAATATTTACCCTAAATCAAATTATTGTAATTAATCTTAACAGTTTAATATATTTTTGGTAAGCTGAAGCATGAAATAAAATTGTGGAAATACATAGCATGATTGAGTTCAGAAATCTAATTATAAATACATGGCCATGTCTGGCATGTCTGTATTCTTTCTTTTTACTGTTATAGTACTTATTTTATTAGCAAGACCAAGGTTTATGAAAAGCACAAGCTTTCTGTAATAATTGGAGTGGGAACTTAGTAATTTGTTGCTGAACACACGAAAAATTATTGAGATGCCATTATTGTAATAACTCAGTATACCTATCGTCATTCCTGTATATAGCAAGAATAGCAGATGTTGAAGTTGGAGCAGAAGTTGTTCCAAAGAATTTTCACTGCATACACACATAACACTGCTCAACTTTCAGACAGCATATAAAATGTATATATTGGCCTGCTTAAAAGAAAAATCCTTTTATAGAATGTTCTAAGTTGTTACAGAACCTACTGAGAAACTTTTGAAATTATTGGGGGTATTTCTGGTCACTTTTCAAAAGTAATTCCATGTTTTTAAGTACAAAGTAAGTAGCATTTCATTTCACCTACCAATCCAAACTTCTCTTCAGAACGACCTTTAAAAGGCATTCTGTTCCACAGTGTGAATATGTCTTCAACATCTGTCTTACTTTCAGCTCTTACCTTTTCTGTCTCACCTGTTCTCTTTCACAACCATTGACATATTTCATCTTATTTTAATACCTTATCATTTAATATGTGAGGTGGCTCTTGGGTCTTATGGGGGGTTCAGCTTAGCAGTAAGTCTTGGAGTTGGGACACAGAAAAATCACTTAAAAGTATTTTTGCACATTCCTGCATTGTACAATGCACACTTCAGATGCAGTCCAGGCTTAGCGTAGTTGTCTTCAAAATAAACTAAAAGGTGATCTTTCTTTTCACCTGCAAAGCTGCTGTTAAAAGTCTAGAATTGAGCACCTTTCTTGGTCAAGGCGTCTTACCAGTTAGAAATACCGTGGTTTTGATTGATACTTGTATTATGAAACTTGTTTGGTTATTCTAAATGACCTTTTTCCTCAAAAGAGTTAGAACAGTCGATGAGAGATAATCTAATCAGGAGCACAGTGGTGTTTGTGCCATAACCTAAAGATCAATTTTAATATTGCTTTGGTAATCTGTTATTCCTTTACAGTGTGTACATTAAAAAATACTACATAGTGGTTTACATTTGTGCCAAGTGTTTTCCTTCCCTGGAAGAAACTAACTTGCCTCTGAGGTTTACTCTGCTTGACTGTTCTTTCTAGGATGGCACTTTTTTTTTTAATGGGAAGGGCAGAAAAGATGAAGAAAATGGATTGTTACATGAAGAGCTAAAACTGTTCAATTCCTGTAGCAGACAGCTATTACATACTTGAATACTGCATATTATAACAGTCTAGGGGATTTTTAACATTACATGTGTAATTCAAATAATGTTGCGGGTTGCATGCTGAATTCCGTTTATGTGGAACAAAAATATGCATTCATTTCCTCTGTTTATTTACTAGCAAAACATATTCAAAATGTGTAATTCCTGCTATGGTGTATATTAAATTTGGGAGGTTTATGATGTTTTATATACCCAAAATTGAGAGCTGATAAAAACGTATCTTCATTATAGTAAATGATGGTTATTGTGTGTAATGTCTGTGCAATGCTTAACCTGCTATTTTTCAAAATTCAAGAAATTAAAAGTAGGTTTTAACTATTTCCTCTTTTTTACAATTTTCTATTAAAATCAGATATATGAAGATGCAATGGTATTTTTTATTACTGATCATAAATAAAGTGAAACATTTGCAATGGTATTTTTCTTACTGATCATAAATAAATGAAGTGAAACATTTTCAAAGTCAACTGAAAATGTTTCTGCAGCACTGTATAATTCCCAGATACTGAAAAATCAGATAGACGGAACACATCATGGTCTGCACGTTTCACGTATCTGGCCTTTTGTAATTGGTGGTCATATGTCTAGAATGTAAAAAAATATATTCTCTTAAGTACCTGACTGCACTTTGGTGATGCAACTTGGAACAGTAAGGGTTGAATTCTGTGTGAAAAATTCACATTATAGAATGTCAACAGGGGAACCAAAACTTAGTAGTAAATATTATAATGTTGTTCTACTTGAAGCTTATACTTCAGCTGAATGGGAAAAACCCCCGAGATTTCTTTCAAGTGTATAGCTAGTTAATTATTTTCTTTTGACAGATAATAACTTAAGATGTTATTGTAATCAGTATTGTTGTTTTCACAGGCTAGCCCAACAACATCTACAAAGTTTGGCCATTATTATGATGTTTCTAAAACAATGTCTCCAGAACTGTTTCAGTCCATAAAATGGCACAGTTTTTACCTTCCTGAAGAACTGTCTTTACAGCCTAAAATGAAAACACAGTAAGTTGTAACACCGCATGCTTCTGTTGTGTGTTCAAATTTTGTCTGCATATTAGTAGTAAAGGACATTTTTGCATCTACACTTGCTGTGAAAAATCTTGTAGCCACACATGGCTCACAAGCAGTTCAGCTGTGGTTCTCACGTCAGTGCTACATGCCATGACTGGCAGCAAAGCTGCTGTGGCACAGGGACAGCTCAGTATACTGACTCCTCAGCTGCGGGAGGAAGCAAGTTGGCAGGGACAATTAAGGCAGACATTACTAGGACAGCCTAGGACACAGCTGCATGTTCAGTCCAGCCCTACTGACAGCTGAGTGTGGGGACTGGGGAAAACTATCTGTCTGTGAACTACTCCCTGAGCACCATGCCCCATCAGCTTTCAGAGATGTGTGTGTCAGGTGGCTATCAGTCTTAGGAAGATATCCATACAGTTTTTAGGGCTAAGACAGGCCATTCTTGACCTACATAGCTTAGAATGCTATATCAGATTAGTTTATTATGTGACTTTCACTTCTTACATCCTACAGCTTCACCTAAGGAAAATACAAAATACTGTGAATAGAATTACAATCACTAATTATGTCTTACACAACACCCCTAATTCCAGAGAAGATCATAAACTCTTCTCTGAATGAATAACTTATTATTGTTTATGTCTATCAGTAATGAATTAAGGAAGACCAAGAGAAAATGAGTGACAGTAGCAAAGACTCATATTAGCCTGTAGCACACACATCCATTGTATCTTTCTTGGAGACATTTCAAGTCAAGTCAAACATCAAATACGGGCTAGCAATCTCTTTGTTCAGCCCAGTCGCTTAATTTATATAATACCTAGTTTTATAGATCCCACTGTATAGGGCCAGCTCCTGGAAGTAGTAATAGTATGGTATGCTTTATTATGATTGATTTTCATTACAGTACAGTCAGATATAAAAACTGAGATTTATGAAAGATGTGAAGTATGAAACACCTTTCTTAGAGCTGTAGAAAAGCAAAAGCCAAGTCTCTTTATAATTTGTTTCTGTGTGACATGATCAAATGACACTGGTTGTAAAGTAAATTCTTGCTACGTTAAAAAAAAAAACAACAAAACACCTTCAGGAGAAAGCAGAGAACTTACATTCTGTTCTTTCTGTAGTAAATATTTGAACCAACTTTATATTTATATTATGTATAATTATTTTTTTTTTAGTAGCAGAGTCATAGAGGATAGACACAAGGGTATCTGACAGATAGGTTGCAAGTGCTTATATTGTTATTGAGCAATTTAACTCCCTTTCTGTCTTTTCTCTAGCTAACTGGAATGTCTCATGACTGGGCTTAATTCCACTAACTATATGGCTGTCAAGTATTTGTACATTTTACATTAAAATCAAATTAACTCATATGTATAGTATAGGAAATGGACTTTAACTTTTATGCATTTGATTTTATAAGCAGTGCTTAACTCTGATATTTTCCTTGTGTGCTATCCTGATAAAAGTTCATCATTCTTACCATATGAATTCTGTTCTTATTTTTAATTTTAATCTAACGGAAATATTGTATTTAGTTAATTTGCTTGGCAAATTGCTAGAGCAGAGAGTGATGAGGTGAGGAACTTAATCAAATAAAGATGGATTTTGGAAGGCTTATTCTCCTTTTCTTCTACCTATACCCACAATATAGGTCTCTTTCAGGAAGCCTCTCTTGAGGAAATGAAAGAATTGTATTGTTGGGAGTAAAGGCAGGTACTAAGCTAATAGACAACCACCACTCTAAACGTTGTTTTCTTAGACCACAATGCAATGTGATAAGGGACAGGGAGGAATAAAGAACACATGGGGAATAGTGAACTCAGACAGAAATCTGTGGGAACTGTGAAGATGTGTACATCTGTTTCTTCATTTACAGTAGATCATTTGTCTTCTGACTTTGATTATTGTCTTTCCTGACAACAAACACCACTGCTTTTGGATTCCCTGTATTAAAAAGGTTGCACTAGGTAAAGTTAAGACAAGGTGGGAGGAATATTTCAGAATTACAGCCTCTGAAATAAAGATTATTACTCTGTAGAGAAATGGAAGATTTAAGCTTCCCATAACTACAGTCATTCAATTTTGACACACATTTAAAAAATAAAGTGAATTAGAATTTCAACTTCTGTTCATCAGTGTTGTATAACTGGAGTTCTTAAAAAATCATGGAAGTGGAGAAAAGCTGTTCCTCCATTACACTGATCCCCAAATTGATGTGCACCTAGCACAGTTAATATCAGCAAATTGGACTACCCAATTTACATAAGGAAAGACTGGGTTAGAAAATACATAAATGTTTTCAAGCTGGGACCTAATCAAGTTCATTGGTAAAATATAAAGAATTGTCAAAATTCCACAAAGTCAAGTGTAGCCAAAGCAATACCTGTCTTTAAGGAGAGGAGAAGGTGAGGACATCTGTAGGATAACACCAGTGCTCTGAAAAGTACCAGAAGAAATAATATAATCTATTTTTAAGCTTCTAGGGTAATTTCACCCAGTAGGTGTTTCTTTTGTTTGCTTGTGGGTATTTAACTAGGATAGAGCCAAAAGGTTCTAAAATAAACCAGGAGATATTCTCCATTGATAAAGTCTGTTATCATGTCAAAGGAGGAACACAGACTGGTTTGACAGTTTTCTTTTTTGTAGTGTTGATTGTTAAATCCTTATCTTCTAAATAAGCTGTCATTGAGTCACAGTTGAACCTGAGTGAAGTACCTTTATCCCAGTGTTGGGTCTGGTGATAATCTGGTACTAATTTGGCTTGATAAGTATCCTGAGCAATGGGTATCTTTATTGTAGTCATAATGTCAAACTTGGAAAAAAAGTGGAATAATTGCATGCAGATTAGATAATAGAATTAGAATTCAAGAAGATTTAGGTCGATGATCTGGAATGAGCTATATGGAATTCAATGAAGACATGCCGAATATCATAGTAGTAGGAATAATTAATTGAACAAATAAAATAGTGTAGCAGGTCTCCAGAAGATAAAATGTATTCACAGTGTTCTGTGATTAATGCTGCCAAAAAGCATAATTCATAAGGCATGGCGGTGATAAACTGGAATGTAATGTGGAGGATGTGCAAAGTACTTCTGTTCTGCTCAGCCATAACAAGGCTGTCCGGTTTTTGATAGCATTCTTCAGGAAAACTCTGGGTCAGTTAGAGAAGGTTGCGAAGATGGGTATACATCTAGAACTGGGATGTATGGCCCATGACAGAAGAATGGAAGTTCTTAGACAAATCTAAGCAGAGTCTTGAAGCACATTAAAAACTGACATACAGAGGGTAGTAACTGTTGTCTGCTGAAGGTAGGACAAGCAGTAATGAGCTACAGTAAACTGTAGCAGTAGAAGTACAGGCTGGAAAGAAGGAGCTATTTTTCTAATGATTAGCACGAGAAGAAGTTGCCTTGCAGACATAGGTTTGGAGTATTGTAGAATCTCCATCATTGAACATCTCTAAGGCCAAGTTAGGTAAATATCTGTCAGAGATGGTTTATATGTAGTTCAACTTGCCTTGGGGCAAGAAGATAGACTACCTGACCTCTTGAGGTCCTTTTCATCCCTATCTTCTGTGATTCTTTAATACACATTAGTCACAGTGTATTAAATCCAATACTAAGTATGAATGTTACCAATTATTTCACTGCTCTCAAAACGTTTATGCTTTTATAGAAACCCAACCGGCTTGTACTGTATTTTTTACAAATATTGTGATGAGATTCTGAAGGAAGCATTCCTTTCTCAAGGAACAAAAACAAGCTCACAATCCTGTCAGGATGATTTCATTAAAGAAAGTTTATAAAAGGGGGAGGGAAAGGATATTATTTTGTTGGCATTGCTGTTTGGAAAATCAATACAATGCTTCTGGCTTCTAAAGCTAACTTCACTATATCATAGAATAGTAAAAATTTCTGTTCTAGACAATGATTTGAAAGAAAGTAATATGATAGTCACAGTTAACCCTTCCAGTAGAAGTCAACAACTTGTATTAGACCTCATCTTCGATTGCCGAAAGGTCCCACTGAGAGTTTGAGCTAACCTCTTCTACGCTGTGTTACAGTGAACTAGGAGCATGGGCGTGGCTAGTTAGCATGTCTCCGCTTAGAGGATATAATTTCTTAAACATAAGGTTCTCAGGCTATGTTCTTAGATGCATGGCCAAAAAACCATCTCATTGTATAATGCTAATTACCTATATAGCATTGCGAAAGCTCTGTCATCTATTAGGCTGACAGTACCTCAAAAAAAGTACTGATAGACTGGAAGGAACTAAAAAAAAACTTACAAAAATGACTTGAAATCCAGAAAATCTCTAAAAATATTATTTTTTCAATTTCCTTTATCTAAAGAAGATTGACAGAAAATGTGTTAACACTGAAAGCTGACAAATCCTTCAAAAACAAGGAGGCATTTTTAAGAAAGGGGATAGTTCGTTATTGAAATAATTTACATTAATAGGCTATGTATTATGGGATCTTTGCAAAAGATTTCATGACTTTCTAAAGAGTATACTTTGCAAGATATGTATCAATAAAGACATTTCTGAATGAAATTTTTGCTTCAATTGTGTAGGAGTGCAGACCAAAACTGGGGGGGGGTGATAGGGTGATTATAAGAACGTTTTGCTTTTGTCACTAATACAGAGGTTGAGGAGGAAGTGGAAACTGATAGTTTTGCCTAATATATAATTTTCAGTAAGTAAATGGCATTGTTGTTGATATAGGTTCAACAGTATGTTGTTTCAGTATCAGAAGTTGCAAAAAATTAGGAATTAGCAAGAAAAAACAAAAAAACTTTTTCCTCTTCTCAAAGTGTTTCCACATTATTTTAGCTAGCATGATCCATTCTAAATATTTGTAATGTTGCAGAGCACAGCATGGTTTAAGTTCAGGCTGAAATAAATTGTAATAGTCCTGTAACTACAGCCATCGAAGAGCACCTTAAGTTACGTAGTCATGATGGAAAGTGTACCTACCCCAACATACACATTCTACATTGAGATCATAAGCTATATGTTCTGCAATGACAAGCTAGTAATTGTAAAGAAAGATTTTTAGAAGCTCAGTATATTTTTATTGTAGTTTTTGATTAAATTATCATAGGTACTGATGTGAGTAAGGCATTCCCTAAGTGTTGTCCTTTTTGGGTGGGTTTTTTCTCTGATAGAGACCTGCTACTTTTGTATGTAATTAACGTTCCTCAAAGAATGTACTTAATCTGTAACTTGTTAGATGCACCTAGAATTCACCTTGTTGACCAGCCTTACTTTGCCCTTTCTTTTTCAGTTAGAGGGTGACTAGCTTTGGAGGCCTTAGGTTTCATTTTTCCTCCTTGAAATTTGGAACAGTTCTCTTCCTCACGCTTCTTTTCTTTGGGAAGGGATGGGGAACAAGAACAATCCTTTGCTCTCCTTGCCTTTGACCACTCGGGGATGTAACGACAAAGAACAGATTATGCAGTTAAAGCAGAAAATGTGCAAGAAAAGTAATGTACCACATTTTCCTGTACAGGTTATACTCTCCTGACAGAAACAGTGAGTATAGTGAACATATATTTTACAATCCTTGGAAAATCAGTGCTGCATCTTTTAATAAGCAAGGTCCTTTGTCCTAATGTTTTGTGGCATAAGAACCATGTATTTGTAAAAAGGACCAAATCATCTTGGTACTTCTAATTCTCTAGCATCACATTAAGAAACCTGTTTTATTTAAACTGTTCTTCAGTGAGTGAACTGTCTCTGTAATTGTAGCTAATGTCTATCACAAGATAATCACAGTGCTTCCCTTGCAGGATCAGAGATGTAGAGGCTTTATTTGGGCCGGAAACTCTTGGCCCTTTTTAGAAATCATGTATATCTATACATACGTCCCTCTCTTCCCATCCACACAAGCACTTGGCTTCTTTACAGACCTGCAAAGAAAGGAGATTCTTTGGCTGATTAGGCAGAACTAAGTTATTGACTGGCCTTTTACTTTGCAATTAAAGATCAGTTTTGGAGGTTATATACATCATTTATTCACTTTAAAGTTTGGATCAATCTTTCTTTTCTTTTCTGCACACGTGTGTGTACCTGCTTTTTGATGGAGGGAGATGAGGAGTACTGTGTTTGCTCTCCTTTCTGTAGTTCTGGTACCTGATGGCTAAATTAGATTACAGGGTCCCCGTTTGGATAATCACCCAAGATGGGTAGAAGTTCATTGCCCCATGATAAACATTAATTGAAAACGGATTGGGAAGTCTGTTCTCCTAAAGGAAGTAGTAAATGGGACTGGGTGTTTGGTGCCAAAAGAAGGCATAAACCTTCTCTTTCTTATCTCATTATTTTTTATGTTAGGGAAAGGCAGTTACGTCCTGGTCCTAATGCTGGGACCAGGTTAACGGGGTTGTGCGGCTGACAGCAACTGTTTTGTGGCTGTTGTTGCTAGGATATTCTGGTGTCCTTTTTGTTGCATTGCTAAAGCTGGTACTTAACAGGAAGGCAGAAATATCCTCTGTGATAACTCTGTGCATCACAGAAAAGGCTTACTTTCTACCCCTCTACTTCAGTCCTTGTTGTTCAGTTGCAATAACCAAAAGAGAAAGTTTGATAATCAAGTGAAATAAAATAATTAAGCTGTAGTTTTTCCATAATACTCCTAAGTTTTACCTTAAGAATATATGTGCTTTTGAAAAAGAATAAATTTATCTAGAGTCTAGATTTACCAATAAATTTAGATAAAACAGGTGTAACCGTCTTGCCTAATGGGGTGTCTTTATACATAATAAGGCTATTTGTCATATCCTTGATAACCTAACCTTTGTTAACTGCTTAGAAACTATCAACAGAGAAGCCAGAGGCTCCGTTGTAACCCGGATACCTTCTAGCCAGCTCCTGCTTTATCCATTACTAAATTGCTAAGCAAAAAAAAAGACTGAAGAAGGAATTGTTTAAACTCATTATCAGAATTAAATGGTCTTTAGTAACAAATACAAAAAAAGACTAGGAATTAAAAAATTAGAAATATCTTATTTCCTTCCTTAAATATTATGACAAACATTGCCAGAAGGGTAGTCTAATTTGTTTTTATAAATAGGGTTTGCACAATATTTTTCATGTCTTTATTTACATAGCATGGTTCAAATTCAAGTAAACGGTCAGTATTTCAGCAACAAGTAGAAGAGCACCTATTTTTACATCTTAAAAAGATCTGTATGCACTACATTATTTTCTTTAATTCTTTCCTTGCTGTAAATCTTTTTGTGATTGATTAAATGAAGATCTCTTTTGTTTGTTTTAATTTTGGAACCTTTTAATTCTGCTAATGGTTTAGGTATTTTATTCCTTTATCCACTAACTTTTAAAAGCAAGTTAGTAACAAAAAAGGAATTGGCAAGTATTGTGATTGCAGTATACTCTCTGGCATCCCTGTAGATAGCATGGTAATACTCATAAGCAAAATAAGTGATAGATACACAAACTTGAAAATGCTGGTTTGTGGTGACGAAGACCACAGTCATCTTTTCGTATTACACATGTTGTGTTCCTGGCTGTGGCTATAAGATAGCTGCAAACTCCTTCCTAATGTTGGTGAGCAGCAGTTTCTAACTTTTCCAAAAGGATAAAGGAATATCCAAAAGGATACATGAATGCTTCTGGTTATTGTGAAGTGCTGCAGATTCTTGCTGGCTCTGGCAAAACTGGGAAGAAATTGCAGCACTGTGTAAGCAACAAGGATTGTGTGTACGTATTGCAATAATGTGAAGACACGGAGGGAGAAGACATTTTGGCTAGCATGGAGGCTAAAGCCCTCTTCCTCTCCACCTTCCCTGTAAACTGACACCTACAAGACAGTATAGGTATAACATTTAACAGCCATTCCTTTTGCAACTAAACACTTGGAAAGTAATTGACTTCATAAGCAAAAATTTACTCTTTCTTTTCTGAGATGCTTTTTTGTATAGCAAGGCAGACTACATGTTAAATGTCGCACTGAGATTATATATTGCCAGTTATTTTCAGCTGTGAATTTCATAGAGTGTATTAAATTATTAAGATACATCAGTTTAACCAGTAGCCTTCTAGGGTACTAAATCTGAAAACAAATAAGCAGAGTTTAATTTGGAAACTCTCCCTTTTAGTTATCTCTGAGAAGGGTCATATCTTAATGTTTTCTGACATTGAGTATTTCAAAACTTGAAATTATTACGACTATATGACTTTTTTGATTGTAGATGTCTATAAAAAATATATCATTGGGGGGTTGGGTTTGGGTTGATACTGGTTTCTTGAATGAAACTCAGAATTCTGAGTTAAAGCAATGGTGTAAAAGACAGATGTTTGCAACTCTTGTGCTTCTCAGAAAAGTTGTCTTCTCTCCTGTGCAAAAGTATGAAAGCAAGTTTATTTGGGTTTATTTAGGTATTCATTACTAAAATACATTTGGATAACATTTTTGGCTCTTACTAAAGTAACAGAAATAGTTTCATTAATGTTTGGACCAGGTGATCTTTCGAGGTCCCTTCCAACCTGGGCTGTTACCAGACACATAAAATGATTGGAGCACGTAAGAATATTTTTAGAGGCAAAATTTTCAAAATAACATGTCATATTTCCCAAGAAGTACACAAAAAAGTTTGAATCCACCACCCTTGATGGTAATCAGTGAGACCAGAAGGAAACGCCAAAGCTAGAAAAGATAGAAGAGCTTCAACTCTCAGCTGCAGTGAGGAACCTATGTCAAGTCTGGACACACAAGCCAGTATGCATTATGGGATTTAAGGAAACAGTATGTGTCTTTTAAAAGTGAGCAACTGGCTTGCTTTTTTAAAGTAAAAATTAGGACTTTCTGTCCTTTGTATGTGTTAGCCTGTGGACTGGAGAGCATGGCTGGGATGGACATCTAAAGAAGTGCTTTGGACATGCAGGAACTGGACCTTCTAAGACTTTGATGAGATGATTTGCTGAACTTTCATTTGGTTTTAAGTATGCTTAAATACATTTTTAGCCACTAGTTTGCTGCTTTTTTTTTTTTAATCTTGTACTTTCTAAATAATACATAAAATAGATTCTACCTCACAATTCTGCTGTCATGCAAATAAAGCAGTAATAACACCTGTAGTATATGGATATAAAATGGAACTGTAGCATTAGCAGAATGTATCTTATGCTCTGGTGCTGTATCAGAAAAAAAATACTAAAAAAAAAAAAATTAACTACATGAACTTTTTAATTGTGAAAATGTTGTCTCTCTCATTTTTTGTTGGTTTTGATTGTTGTAGCAGTTGTATGTATGAAAGTTTTCAGTAATAGAAGGTCAACTCTATTCATCAGTGTCGTGGTTTAACCCCAGCCAGCAACTAAGCACACACAGCTGCTCACTCACTTCCCCCCCCACCCAGTGGGATGGCGAAGAAAATCGGGAAAAGAAGTAAAACTCGTGGGTTGAGATAAGAACGGTTTAATAGAACAGAAAAGAAGGAGCTAATAATGATAATGATAACACTAATCAAATGACAACAGCAATAATGAAAGGATTGGAATATACAAATGATGTGCAGGGCAATTGCTCACCACCCACCGATCGACGCCCTGTTAGTCCACGAGCAGCGATTCCTCCCGCCCCCACTCCCCCCAGTTCCTATACTAGATGTGACATCCCATGGTATGGAACACCCTGTTGGCCAGTTTGGGTCAGGTGCGCTGGCTGTGTCCTGTGCCAGCTTCTTGTGCCCCTCCAGCCTTCTTGCCGGCTGGGCATCAGAAGCTGAAAAATCCTTGACTTTAGACTAAACATTACTTAGCAACAACTGAAAACAACAGTGTTATCAACATTCTTCTCATACCTAGCTCAAAAACATAGCACTATACCAGCTACTAGGAAGACAATTAACTCTATCCCAGCTGAAACCAGGACAATCAGGGCATTGATTAGATATACTTGGAATAACAATTGTGTAGATCTTTGTCAGCTATAGAAGATTAGTACTTTGCTGTAATGGTTTCAGCTTTAAGTTGATACATTAAATCATTAGTCTTCTAGATGTAAGTGAGCCTGACATAATTAAGTTATCTTAATCCCTAGAGATTTTAGATTTCACTAAATGTCTGAGCACTGAACTAGTTAAGATGAAGCAATCACAACTGCTTATAATGTCAACTTTATTCAAAGAAGTTTGAGCTTTTTCTTTTATGACACTTTTTTCTATATGACACTTGTGGACTGAAAGCTGCATCTGCTTATTTTTAATACAGCTGTTAGAGACATATAGGAGAGTATTAAAATGTGTTACTAAACTATTTCTTCTTACCGACAGTAATATGAACAGTGCATACTCAAGGCTGCTTCAGTCCATTCAGAGGATCATTTACCAGGATGGATTTGATGGCTCTCATCCCCAGGTACTTCAGACCCTCATACTCTTCTATCCTCTAACTAATGTTGTTTTCTGAATTTTCAAGGGTGGCACAAGGAGGCCTTGGACAAAGTAACAAGGAACAAGCTGTTTCTAAGCATTGCTGAAGTAAACAAGTGAAGTAAATAGAGAGTGTGGTTCATATTTTAATGTGCATTTGGAGTTTTTGCCTGTTACAGATATGCAGACCATGTGAGAAAGAACTGTAAGCCAACATTAGTAAAATGCATATTCTGTGCAATTAGCTAATAAATGGATTGCCAAATATAATGTAATTAAACAAAACATATTTTCGCCTGCAGTATTTTTTTCAAGCTATTGCTTTAGCAATTATGTGTTCAAAACTCTTGAGACTGAACATTCAATCTTAAACTTTCAGATTTTTTACATGTTGTTTTAACTGGAGTAGAGTGACTTTTTTAATGAATTAAATGGTGTGCATCTTTATGTAGCGAGCATTAAAACACAAGTAAAGAAATAAGATTGCTATTTCAACTTACAAATCAAAAAACCTTACCAGACTTCTAAAGATCTCTGTACTCTTCATAAATCATACTGTGGGTAATCAAAAATATTTTAAGCATAACAACATAGGCTGAAAGCCCTTTTTTAATCTGAGCAGTGCCCTATCTATTATTCTTTGTCATATTCAGTAATATGTGAGTCCTTTGGAGTTGATGGAAATAATAAATAGTATATATTAATGCTTCATTGATAGGTAATTATTTTTGTGCAATAGAAATGTTACTACAGTAGAAGTTAATTAGTATAGATGCTGGAGAGCCTCAAAGAATAGAATACAAGACTCTGTAGTATTACCAATTGAGTATCTTAGAAATCATTTTTGTTGGGAAGATACTGTTGGAATGGATGTTTTCATGTCTAACAATATGTTTTAGAAACATTACCTGCACACAACACTTGTGTGTAGATTTAGGTTATTTGTGTTCAGTGTTTAGTCTCTGCTGAGATTTATGGGGGAGTTTGCCTTCCCTTTGGTGGCAGCGCCAGTCTGGAGAAGTAAATTGGTCCCTGACAGGCACCTCTCCCCACTCGCTGTGGTAGCCATGGCAACAGACATGTCATCTTACCATACAGCACCATGTGCAGAGATGCTCCTCCCGCACGGTGACAAGTCTTGTGGAAGCCCGAGAGCTTGCCGGCTGCAAAGAGCAGCGCCGAGTGAAACAAGCACCCTGCCAACCTTCAGCCAGCAAACAACCTCCTACTGAAGAGATTAGGCTGGTGTTTCTAATTTTTTTTGTGTATTCCTGAACTTTTTTTTACATGTAAAAGAAAATGAAGGTTGGTCAGAGCCAATATTTTGGGGTTCTTTGCTTGCAAGCAGGGAAAAATCAAACATCATGCATGGATACTTATTTTCTGTACCTGTTGTTCATTGTTTCAAAAAGTCATACTACTGTCAGTAAAGCAAAACCAGAACTTTAACTCAGATGAATTTAAAAGTATACATTTGCTAAATGACGTATTTACATTTCTGAGGTGAAGCTTTAAAAGTTAGAAGAAGAGTCCTTTTTCAGACCAGTTTATCCATCTAGAAAGCCATTAGCACTTGTGTAGTTGTTTCTGTTCCAAGGGAGATGATGCATATGATTTCCTGGAGCAGTTTCTGTTACTTTCTTTTAAGATCCCTCTTTTCGCCATTTATCATCTTTCTTTGTATGCTCAGATTTGTACATTTAGAAGCAGTATATAATACACACTTGTAAAAATATGTCCAGATTTGAATGTAGTAACAGCCCAGAACACGCCTTGGATCTTTTTATCTTGCAAATCTATGAGAAATTCACCTCTCTGCTACTCCATATCCCCTTCTATTTACTGAGCCTTCAGAAGTATTTTTTAAGTAGCCAGATATGAAGACTGTAGTAGAGTAAGGACCAGCCTGTATTCCTCTGGACTTGTGTCCTTTCCTGTATATAATAATAATAATAATAAAATCTTCTGAGAAGTTTGTGCATGTATGCTCTTCCCCTCCAAATAATCCTCTCCCCTTTGGCTGGGTCCTATTGGCAGTGGCTTTCATGAAGTTCGGAGAAAACTGCAAGGGCCAAAATGTAGCAGGGAGATGCTGAACTTTCAAGAGATTTACTTACTGACTTTAAGTAGATCCATTAATCACTGTCTGTGAATAACAGAAGCTGATGCCGTTAATGCTTCATTTTTTGTACTGTGAAGTATAATCCTTCCAAAATTTCTAGACTATGGAGGCTTGTTGGATCTGGAGTCAAAAAGTTTAACCTTACTGGTAAAACTTTCAGATATTTTTGGCTACTTTAACATCAATATGCCAATGATACTTAGACTTACTACTCCTTTTTACCATTTGAAGAGGAATCTGGAGAAAAGTGAGCAGAATGCGACTCACCCCAGCTGACAGAGGTTTGACATGGTTAGGAAAATCAGTGAAAACTACCATTAGAGGTTTAGTAGACCTCTGATAAAGGTCAGGCATCTCTAGGACATAGTATGGTTAATTAACATTAGTTTTATAGGACCATCTGCTGTTGGCCATCATAGATTAATATTTCTTGACTGCCCTGCATGACTTTGTGGGCCTTAGGACAAGAATTCCTGTTTGAGATATTAGGCTACAGAAAAGTTTGGCTGAAGTTAACCAAAGAAATTACCTGTTTGTTCACACCAACTGGAACATTTTTGCCAAGATCTATCCAGAAATTGAGGGTCTGAATGACCTACAACCTAGAAATACAAGCATCAGTTTTACATCCTTTCTAAAACCTCCTAGTAACTCTTTGCTGATGATCATTAAGTATAAATCCTTTATAAACTGAACATGGTTTTAAGTCATACAGAATAGCACTTGTTTGTTTCAGAATATTTGGGGGGTTTCATGTTTGATAACAGCACTTCCATAGGCAACTATATTTCCTTAACATTTCTTTGGTATACTTTGGAGCTCAAGTTGGCTGACTTTCAGGGCAATAAAGTTGGGGGGGATTAGGCTTTTGTTTGCTTGGAGCTGGGTTTTTGCTGCCAAAACAAACATTGTTACAAAAATTACAGGAAAAGGGTAAAAAATAAAAATCCAAACTTCCGAACTAGTGAGCGTATAAAAGATCTAGTGGTATATCTAAAAAAATGTTATCCTACTCTTTATTGCAAGCTTGTTGTTATATAATATTAGACTTATGCTTTTTCTTCTATTTCAGTTATAGAATAAGCCATTTGTCAGGGCCTTGTGGGCCTGACAGAATTATTCTCGTAGAAATTCTGTTACTGGCCAAAATAAATACATCTGATATTATCTGGTGTTTTAATATCTTTATCTTTTACAACTCTTGTGATTTAATGTTGTGAAACACACATCTGTCATCCTTTATCCAATAAGAGAACTGATACTCTGACACAGTTTTTTCTCTGTTTGTATGTTGTTCTTATGGGTGTTCTTCATAAGAAAAAAAATATTTTTCCCATTAAAAAAGTTTCTGTAAGTTTTATGTATGTTTGCTCTGAAATGCTGAAATACCAGAACACTTTCTCTGCATGGCCAATATCCATTATATCTGGATAAAATAGTTTTCTTAAGTGTCTGATTTTGTATTATTGCTTAAACACACATCAAGAAAAGCGTGAGTCTGCACTTATTAGAAGTCACTAAAGAATATTAGACTAGCTTCTATTTTTCCTATTCTTTTTAAAACTCTGAACATCTGAGCCTAACATATCATACACAGAAGTCAGATTGCATCATCTTATCCTGTGCTATTATCCTGATCTTCATACAGTAGTGTAAGAAGTTAACTTTACAGAGGTAAAGCCTAAAAGGCTGCAAAACATGTATCGCTTTCACAAAGCTTGTAAGTGAATTGACAGATTAGCTCACTGTCTAAGCCATGAGAGTTGGATAAATGCAGAGCCATGTGGTAATAACTGTGTTTCACAACTCAGGCTCTGTCTACCCAATACGGAGAAGGAAGTCTTTATAAGAGTAGCCTCTTGTCTTGTCAAAACCTTTCCTCTGGATTTCCAGAGCAGCTGTGCAATGTTTTGTGCTTGATACTGTTCATTCCAGCTGGTGGAAATGAATATCTACAGTTCATCAAAGCACTTTGCTGTAATGAAAAGTACCTGGAAGCTTTTATTTATCTAAACTAGTATTTTATATACATATATTTAAAAAAAAAAAAAAGCTGGCCTTTAAGTATGAACCCTGAACTCTAGAAATGTATCTTCAATCACCTTGTACAGGAAGTCTTTCAACAAGGGTGCTTATTGTCTCTCTCTCTGCTGTTAATAGCAAATATACCTAAAATCCTTCTCGAAGATCACCAGGAAAGGTCACATCAAATAAGCAGAAATGAGATTTGTCATCATGAGACATGACATTTGACTTTACATAAACAAATTGTAACTCCGGCTTCATAATCTGCCCCTTCAGAAAAGGGGCTTTATCTTAGCCACTGCCTCTGTTGGATGCTTTTCTGCCAGCGTACTGCAGGGCAGCAAACAGTCTTTAGGTAGGTAACACATGAGGCTGTTTAGCATTTTACATGTCAAAACAGCTTAGATTCTAGTACCCAGTAGCTAACTAAAGCAGATCCAGAAACACTCATGTCAAGGACTTTCAGAAAGGTGTAGTCCTTAAGAGACAATCTACTGATGTCTCCATCAGTCTCCGTTTCTCCCTAGTTGTGGGTAAACCTTCCTTCATTAGTTGGGAGGAGTTGGCAGGAGCGTAGATGATACTTAGCAACTTCTAAAAGAGTGAAGGGGCCATGCGTTGGTGAGGTAGGCCACCGACCTTGCTCATTTAGAAGTAGCAGAAAAAGTGAAACTGAAGCTAACAATCAGAATAGTCAGGTTATGAGAGTAACACAGCGGAAAGTTGAAAATAGAGGGAAAAGTTGTGTTCGATTACTGTCAGGCCCTTCCAGCAGACCAGTTTAGAGGTGGTCATTTGCACATGTTTTAAGGCAGTGATGGTAGAGAGAAAGAACATGAAAAATCATAGTATTATTGGAATTTGTGTCAGAATATACTTACATTTAGCTGGTTAAAAAATACAAATTAGTAGTTTTCGGTATTTCCGTGCTGTCTCTTACCCTTGTACTTGCTTATCTGGCATAGCTTGATATCCAGTCAGTGAAAAAAATGCCCTTCCGTTTGTAATTTTTGTGAGATCACCTGAGATTAAGCTATGATTACATAAACTATGTAATTATTATGGATATGAATTCTATAAATTGTATTTTTTTAATACATTACATGACATTTTCCTCCTAATGTTTAAAAAATAACAAGTGGGGTTTTTTTCTTCTTTTTTCAACAGAAGAAACTAAAGAATATTTTGCGGATAGGAATTCAGAGTCTGGGTTCCATGTTGTGGGGTGATGACATTTGTAGCAGTGATAGTCCTGAACATATGCATAGCCTTACGAAATTCCTGTATGTTCTCCGTGGCCTTCTCAGAAAATCTTTGTCAGCCTGCATCATCACAGTGCCCGCTCACCTTATCCAGGTAGGAATACTGTCTTTGCTATATTTCAGAGCTGACACATCAGTTAGCAAAAATCTAAAGTTTGTGGTAAGAAAATAAATGCAATTTTGGACATTTTGAAAACTTTTTTTTCTCAAAGGGCAAAGATAAAACATAACTTCACTGTTAGTGTTTCTATACTTTCATGGGACAGTCGTGCTGCAAAATCTACAAAGACCGACACATAAAACCATCTTAGATACAGTTTTGCCTTATATGGGTCTTAGTCTTTTTTGAAAAACTATCAAAATTTCAGAAACTGTAAAAAAGCAAAGAGAATCCTGCTAGTAATCTCTTCCTTAGTTCTTTTATTTTTTTACAACATCCCTACACACTTTCCCACTGCTATCAGAATGCTGTTTAGTTTCAATACAAGACATTTCAGTCCACTGTCTTCATCTGTCATACTCATTATGATGATGTGTGATCTTGTTTTTAAAGCCAGGAATTGAAAGATACAGTTTTACACTTTAATTCTAATACCCCCTTGTATTGGGACCAGGAGCAAACTGCTTACGGTATCAGAGTAATTATCCCAGCTGCAATATCGGAAGCTGCTAACAGCACCTTTCCTGAGAGTACATGGACACTTAAATGTATCTTCTGGAAATGAACTATTTTAGCAAAAGGAAAAACATAGATAGTCTTTTTTTCTGCAAGTGGTAATGTAACTTACAAAAGCAAAATTATTATTCACAATGAACAAAGAACCTATAATTTTAGATATTAATTTGATTTGACTATAGTAAAAAAGTAGTGGATAAAACCTCATAGTATGCAAAATATTTTCACAGTAGATGAGTTTATCGCTAGATAAATCCTATCTTAGGTAAGTACATGACTCTCACTTATGTATTGCATTTTGTAAAGGTGTTTGAATACCTGCAAGTTTTATTTATCTAGATACCTGATGCACTTACCGCTTCAAAAATAAAGAAAGAAATTTAATTTTCTGGTTTTACCATTGCAATGAAAAGTCTATGAATATTCCTCTTGCAGTGCAAGCCTCCATCTACTTACTTAGCTTTTTTTTAAATATTAGGTGGCAGTTTGCCTTCAAAAAGATTGACAGTAAAATTTAGTGCAACGAATAGAATTTGTGGATGTAAAACTAGCATCCTTCTTTTTACTCATTAGAATTACCTGTCCATAATTGGGACACACAATCAGTTTCATTGTATTCTTTTTTATATATTATGTCAATGAAAGGTACGATCATATTTTAGACAAGTCCAGAAAGGTCTCTAAGACACAAACTGAAGGATGAAGTTTTTTGTTTGTTGCAAGCTTATCTGGGAAGTTGATTTAGGTTTTGTGTTTATAAATTCCATATAAATCAATTCCCGTGGAGTTAGGTTTGAAATTATATCTAATTTTTTTAAATAGCTGTTTTTTTAATTTTAACAGAATTGTTTTACAGTAAGTGCTAGAATATTCTGAATAAAAAAGAAACATTATTTCCAAAATCTTTGCATAGCAGCCTTAAACAAATGAGAGCATTAATTTTTTTTTGGAATTGTTAAACTTCATGTATCCTTCTTTAAGCACTAAACTCTGGAGAAAACTGTCATTAGGAGGAGCAAAGCTGCTGAGGGTTCCTTATACCCCACATTACTCAGTTCCCAGAGCCCTGCTGTGTAGTTGTTCCACTCTCCAAGAAGCCTGTTAAAGAGCCCCTGAGAGCATGTGTACAGCCCTCCATGTTAATAGTTAATTGGTGAGGATGGCAAGATGAGAGGACAGCCGAACATGTGGTCTCTCAGGCTCAAGCCGTAGACAGACCTTTAGTTATAATAACAGCAGCTGCTCACATTCTCACAACCCAGCTACTCACCATTCTGTTGCTGAGGTTTCTTTCTGGATTAAAAGTAAAGAAAATATCTTTTCTTTCCAAAAGAATAAGAGAGAGGGATTTTTTTTCCAAGTGCATTTCTGTATACGTATTTAATTTGATCAGAGTAAGTTCTAGCATATGCTTTCTCTGTTGAATCTTAAAGTCAGTACACTGAAGGCATAGAAAATGCGTGCTATTTTT
Organism: Buteo buteo; assembly: GCF_964188355.1. Taxonomy (NCBI): domain Eukaryota; kingdom Metazoa; phylum Chordata; class Aves; order Accipitriformes; family Accipitridae; genus Buteo; species Buteo buteo. The sequence continues at coordinate 22,901,839 of NC_134186.1, read as the reverse complement.
CTGAAGATGTAGTAAATTCCACATTCATTCCCTGAACTACTGTTTCTGTATTTTCTATGTTATCTTTTGCCTCCCAACTATATTAATTAGGTGGTCTGCAAGTAAATACTTCACATGAATAATTTCCATGAAGGTAAATACAAGTTCAAAATCACATTTTAATCAAGGTTTTGTCTGCGTAACATATGCAGAAAAATAGGTTCATTTTTACCTGCTTTGTCTTGAAAAAATAGATTTTTAGTAATGATTCATACCATGTCTTGTCTATATCAGCCCTCAGTACTAGTTGCTCCAGTGAAGAAGAAATAAAACTCACAATTGGTAGTACTGTTTTTCAACAGGGACAATGTCTTTCCAACCCAGACTAGTTACATTTTTTTATATGTAGTGTATGAATAAGGTATATATATGGAATATGTATACATATATATAATTTGAGATTGGTTTCTTTTATATATTTTGCCAAATACTTTGCATGTCATACTGTGACAGGGAGTTCCACAAATTAAATCTACCTGGTTTCTTTCTTTTTCAGAGAGTTTAATTTGGCTTTACTTCTAATAAATTGTATCTTTGGTTTTGGCTGATGAGACAATAAGATGATGCTCCCTATTTTATCTTTTCTATATTCTGATAGTTTTGTATTTTTTCTCATGCTGCCTCCTTAATCTGTTTTTAAACAGTCACTTTTCTTTTAATCATATTTTACTTTGTTACAGTAACATAATACAATAAAGCTATTATTGTTTGTTCGCTTTTCCTACATTCTAATGCCTGCTTTGTCTCTTTGATGACTACTGAACATTAAACAGTGGATTTTTCTTGATGCTTTTCCCTCTGTGGTACACATCCACCAATGTGGCTCTTTCATTATTCCAGATATTCATTGTCTTGGATTTAATAACTTTGAATTGCATTTATCCAAAGATGATGCTCATTCACCCAGTTTGATGGGACACTGAATGTCTTCACAGTCTTCTGTAAGACTATATTTTTGTAAAAGACAAAAAAATCTGGCTGTGTACAGTTTTTTCAGAATAATGTAAAGAAATTGTAGTCCACTAAAGAACACTAGATTCTTTGTGTTTTATTGATGAAACTTCTAGTGCAAACAGTGCATGAAGAAAAACGAAAATTCTCTTTTCTCAACCACAAAAATAGGAATACATTATTCTGGAAGAGGTTTTCAAGAAAATGACACTAAAAACTTATCCAATTATGAATTTTATTCAGATGATGTGTGACAAGTTTTACTTGATTGATATTTTCTACCGATTGAACATACTCTTATCTTACACTGTCTGTCAGGTAATAAATATTGAGATACTTACGAGTATGATTAAAATAGTTGATGGAAGGTTATTTTTCAAGTCTTTCTACTGCTTCTTGAAAATGTATTGTGCCTATGAAATCAGATGGTGCATTTGAAAAGGGAAAATTACTTCCATTTTTAAAATCTAGCATTGATCAAGGAGGGCAGACTGAAGAGGAATTTCACTTGTTGTTACACTTTCCAAATTTAAGGAATATTATAAAAAATAGGAAGGACTGTTTTTCTGTATGTTGATAATCTGTGCATTTTAGTACCTAATTTGAAAAAAAAAAACCTTTTTGTGCTACAGAGTGTGACTTAAAGGACTTTAATGTCACTATTTTATACTTGCAAAAGACCTAAATTAGAATTTAAAATATTTTCCTATTGTATTTTCTTCTTTATCTTTAATTACTAGAAATCACTGGTAAATCCAAAAACATCCTTCCCCCAAAATACTAAGTAGTGTTCATAATTCTGTTCCTGTTCTTCCCAATTTTGTATCACTTAAGTAATATTTTTTTGAGTAGGTTATTATTTTCACTGGGAGAAAGTGTAATACTTTTATTAAAGCCATCCTTTATTTTGAACTTGAAGCTCTATTAGTGGTAAGGACTAACAACCATATTAGTCAGCATGTACCAAGGGAAATTAATTGACTAATGAAAAGTCAGTATGAATAAGTCTTGTTACAGAACCTGTCCTCAGAGTCTGAAGTTCTCTTTAGCAAGGTATTTTCATTATTTCATCCAGTATGTTAAAAAATTAATTTCCTACAATATTAATGTTTTGATGCTTTGAATTCACTGAAGTGCATAAGTCCCTGTATGTAGTTCAGTGTAGAAAAATTCAGAAACAAACCTTTTCACATCCATAGCCTTTTGTGTTCACACTGAGTAATTTAGCAGCTAAACTCGAAGTCAAGCAATAGAGTGCTTTAGAATCCATTGCTAATATAGGATTATAAGATGTGAACTCCTATAGCTTGTGAATTTCTCACAGTTTGAAATCTTTATTCCTATGACAAGAGCTAAGAGTGATTGCCTGCCTTAGAACTCTAACTTCTGAGAGTTCACAAGTGTAAAATGCTGAATAACCTTCAAATAAATGTATTTGATGAGATAGCCGCTGCACACGAATTTGTATTGAGATCAAATGTCATGTAGTTTCTATATCATAGTTAAGCGAGCTTTCGAAATTCTCTGCAAAATAGAAACTGTGAAGATGAAATGGTCTTTATATTTTTCTGTATTGGGTTTTTTTTTACTTGCTTTTCAATGTTGCATGTTGCTTTTTGTTGTACGTGAGAAACACAGTTTAACAGTCATACAAAAAAATATTGAGAGTCATGATTTTATGACAGGTATTCTTGGGTTATCCGCATAGTTTTCAGATATGAATATTCTGGTTTGGATATTCTAGACATTTATAAAAGCACCTTTCAAATTATGATCAGGTAGGAAGCTCAGATAAGTATACAATTCAAAATTTAAATTGTGGGACAGTAAGTAATTTTGCTTTCAATTTCTATTATTGTTGATGGTATTTGCTAATAAAGTTGCAGAAGAAATAGAAATATGTTGTTGTTTAATAAAATAAGTTTATGGTTACCAACAGGCTGTATTCTAGCTCTACCATTTCTGATTTGGTAACAACTACCCATTTCAAAAACAAATACAATATACATCTGAAGCATGTTTTAGTACCCACATGTTAATTGTCTTTTAACTGACTTAACTATATAATGATGAACAGTCACATTGTATGTTAAAATTGCATGCCTAAAACAGCCTTCTCATTTTAATAAATTTTACTTTTAGGACACTATATACACGTCCTTATCACCATTTCATCAACAGTCTTTTAATCAAAAAAATGACTTTTCCAAAATGAATATGTTAAACTTTAAAAGTTAATTAGTATATGCAACATTGCGATTTTTTTTTACATTTTATGTGTATAATCTGAAAATACACCTATGAAAACTTTAAAAAATTAGGTGAGATTTAGAACTAAATCTTTCAACTGCAATATTAGACCTAAACAGTTAAATATCCCATCACAGTATGGAGATAGTCATCTGTTCAAGCATATGGAATCTTTTGGCTACTGGACTAAGTAGTTAATATAATGCCCAGTGTCCAGACATGGACACAACTGTTATGGAAGCAGAAGGGAAGAGGCTCATGTATTGAGCCCATTTGGACACTGATAAGTAAAGATTAGAAGAGTGACTTTAAATAATGCAGGACAAAGTAGTTATCTGCTTTAAGCAACTAATTCTCTTAGAAAATGGATGGTAGTATTGTTTTTCTGAAGCAAAACTATTTTATTCACATGAGTAGAAGTACAAGTTCTTGAAAAAAGTGCCCTGTGAATCTAGCATTAAATATGGGGTTTATCTGTTGTCTGTTATATTTCAAAACAAAGAACAATAATTTTGTGTAAAACTATTTTATATTTAAACTATTGCATATGTATTTCCCATCTTAAATGATTTTCAAATAACTGAATATTGGTTTTCTGTGCATTGTTTGCTTAGAAACATTTTTATATGAACTTCTGGTGTTGTTTAAAAACCTTGAAATTCAGAATCTAATTTTATGTCTTTTTGTTTAGACCTGCTCTATTAATTACAATATAATCATAATAAAAAGGAATACTGCATCTTTAATGATGTTTTTGTGCCTGTGTAGTTAAGCTTTAATGCTAGGGAAAAAAAAAAGATTAAATTAGCCTTGTAACCTCTTTCTCTTCCAGACTGATGATGGAAAATAAAAGCTCTTAGCCACAGAATGTAACACTTAGAATTAATATTTAATTAGACCAGCAAATTGTACACCGTGGCTGAAAGCTTCCAAAGAGTTGTTAGTGCCACAATTGACCTACAAGTTTAATAATAACTCACTTCTAGGAGCAAGTGCCAGTTCAGCATAGTGGAGCCACTGTAAGAAAGTCCTGTGAGATTAAAATCAGCAAACCAAATGGCAGGCGAGGATTCCTGGGATGGAGCCTTCTGGAAAGCTGGGAGCTGGAGTAGCTTTTCAGCCAGGATTCAGATGAGAACAGTGGGCAAAAAAAGCTGATCCCTCCTGTTCTGGGAGCTTCTGGTTGTAGGCCAAAATCCTAGAACAGATTTTTGCTAAATGTTCTTACTGCAGCTATTAATTTATATCACAAATCAAGTAATGAATGACTTATCTTCATCTTTTAATTAAGTTTTAATACAAACATTATCACTGAATTCTCTGGTCATGCATTTTACTCATGGAAGAAGGGCACTTTTTTGATATGACGTGTAATTTAGTGTGTTTATGTTGCAGAATGTTTCATTTTATAGTATCTTATTGCTACATAAAAGGGCTCTTGTTATAGTACAATATGAGCAGTTTATCATAATATTGTGAAATATGTAAATTAAATACAAAATGTGCATATACTGTAAAATAGAATATTTTGAAGGTTAAATAGCTTAATCTTGCCGTTCATTTTATGAACAATTAAAATATAAAGCCAGTAACTACCATTAGATAGCCATCTGAGCCTTAATTCTGTGGCAAATTATTCTAGTGAAATAGGGCACCATAAGTTCAAAATTGTGCAAACACACAGCAACAGACTGAGGAAGGAACATTCTGCATTATTTATTGGCTAGATCCTAAATAATTAAAGAAATGCCTACTCATTAGTTAAAAATTAAAGCAGGTGAGAACCTTGCCAGCAGAGGGAGCAGTCATGTCTTTCCTTAGGTTCCCATCGTTTCCAGCCTACCCATCATTTCCACCCTACCTCTTCTTATTGCCCAGCCAGTTTCCCATCTGGACCTGGCTTTGCCAGCCTGCTCCTGATGACAGCCTATAATTTTATACTGAATAAGGGATTAGTTTTTTAAATTATTTTCTATTTCAGAATCTTGCCACTTGATTACCAACATCAGTTAGATGTTCCTTTTGATATTTGTGTACTGTTAATTGAAATAATAGTGGAGGATCTTTTTGGTTACCTGTGCATAAAATGCGATTCACTGTTTAAAGATTAAAGTTGCAGCAAGAGTTAGCCTTTCTGAATTGGTAAGCAAACTGCAATGTCTTTTTCTTCAGGCAAAATGGCAACAAAAGGAACTCCTAAACCTTTTTCTTATAATGAATAATTCCCAATGGAGTCATAGTATTTTAGTTGGTCTCAAATACATTAATTTCAGCAGTTTTGTTATGGCTTGTTTGTAATATGACTTTCATTCTGTCAGTCTACTTTTGCAACTGTATTTTATACTACACTACGACCAACTTGTAGCATTGAATATTTTATGTGTTTAATTTCGTAAACAATTCTGTTCAAATGGTCATTTCATTTTTGTGATAATTAAAGACAAATAATAACATACAGTTTTCTATATATATGCTTTTATAACAATAAGACAATCTCATTAATAAGGACCAGGTAGTGTTCAGGGGAGACACTGGGCTCATCTCAGCCCAGATCTTGTACTAATTTCTTCCCAGCTCCTCACCTGTCACTGGAGAAGGGCTCAATCTGGCATATTTCACTTATCCACTGCAGCAGGTAGATGCATCCCAGAACCGTTCATAGGCACATGCAGCCTGTGCTTTCAGCTACTGAATGCTAAGGAAATAGTCAGGAGAGAAAAGCACTGAACAGGGATTCAGCTCAAAAAGAGTCACCCTTTAATACCCTGTACATCTGTCACCTCTTTCAGCCAGATAATAACAGGATTTTCAGCACCCAGCTTTCTGGGCTTTGACTCCCACATCATCTTCTTGATACCACCAAATATTTTCCTGGTACCCCAAAGCCATAGATGCAGCTTCCTAAACCAAGCCTCAAATAGAGGGAGGTAGACAGGGCTTCAACGAAAGGCTGAGTTCGGTTCCCAGCTCACTGTTGACTGGCTTGTGACTTTGGACAACGCACATGACATCTTTGTGCTTGTTACATGACTTGTAAATGAGGAATGCAGCACTTGCCTGTCTTTTGTAAAGGACTTGGAGATCAACAGATGGACAGTTTGATTTAGACTACATAGTCTTTGTTCTCACTTTCGTTTTTGTAGGCCTCAGCAGCAACTGTTATTGACTTGCTTGTTTTATCTATATTGAGTCATCACTCATTTCACTGTTGGCCTTCAGGTCTTCCCTCCAATGGCAAAACAGACATACTTTTTATTTTGTAGGGTGCCAAGGTTTGCTGGCATTAGATTCTTTTATAGTTCAAGTAATAGACAGGTCCAGGCCATCCATCTTCAGTGAAGATCCAAAGATTTTTCCTTTAGTGTGTGATATTTAGTTTTTATTTCCTGGCTGATTATTTTTCCTGAAAATTTATCCAGAATTTTGTAATTGGATACTGTGTCGTTCGCCTTCATCTGATACATTTGATAATAACATTGCAGAGTTCCCATAGCAGTGATAGTTTTTTAGGCATAAGTTAAGGAAACCGTGGCTCAAACGTTTTGAGTTTTAAGAAACAAAAATACTGGTTCTGACTAGTTTCACAGTTGAAAGACTCTTGAGTTTATGTAGACTATCACGAAAAACATTATTAAAAACAACTTTAAGGGAACAACCAAAATCTGGAATTAATACATTGTGTAACATATTGGCCAACAGATGCTTTGTTACTCCCTTCCCATTTTTACGAGTACATTGCATCTAATTACCTGCTTGTGTCTTCGCTACATGTCCTTTCTTTGCTTCTGTAACTTGTATAAAATTATTCAAAGATACTATTCATTGCTTGAAATTAGCTAATGTAATACGGTGTACGTATAAAGAAATCAACCAAAATTGATATCTCTCTGATTTTAGCCATATGAACAGATATTTTTACTTAAGTTCTATTATAGTCAGTAAGGTTCTTCAAAGGTAAAAGAAGATGCCTAATCAGTCAGAATCCCTAAATGTGGATTTCTCATCACTGAAGGCATTGTAGTTTGTAGAAAATCCTTGAAGTGTATTTCCAGGATATATGTCTTCCAGCAAAGACATCATGCTTGTATTCAGTTTTCTTGTGATATTGATACAGATTTCAACATACCAAAATTTGTTCATGTACTGTTGCTTATCTTATATTCCAGTGGTCTGAATGTACATTCATTTTAGAGCCAAAATTCAAAGTTCAGTTAGTAGATTTGGTGTGTGCAAGCACTGAGAACAGTGCTAATCAACTTGGAGTCAAAATAAGTATAGAATTTTACACTTTACAGTCTTTGTTAATTACTGATATAATGCTTTTTGGCAGAACAGTTATTAATCTTTTATTTTCAGGATTCGTGAATAATGAAAAAGTGGACAAACTGTATCTCTCTATAAAACTAGTACAAGGGCCTAATACCTACCTTCTTTTACCAAAATAGAGTGTATGGGTAATTCTGAGCAGTAATTATTAACAAATGGTGATAAATATTTAAGCCATGTTTCTTAACATTAATAATTTATCTTTTCACTTTAAAATCCTTTGGAGATTAAGTAGTAATGACAAGTGGTAAATATTTGTATATTGTGAAGTCATTACCACATCATTGTGTGATAATCTCTAAGAAAATACCAGGAATTATTTCATCTACTGAATATCCAGACAGTGTTTCATTATAGTCCAATGTGGCTGCCTGTGTTGTACTAAGCTTACTTCAGCTTTATGACAGAATGTAACAGAAACAAAAAACGGCACAACCAATTTTTGAGCTTTTTTTGAAAATTCACGCACCAAAATTTGCTTTTAAGTTCATAAGGTTCATATTACTTTGCATGGACTTGCTTGCTTGCTGTTTGTTACTGAGACCTTCTTTCAAATGAAGTGTCAGGATTACTGGACTCACCTGTTGGTAACAACACAAATTGTTGCCTACAATTAGAGTTTTACCTAGACTTGGGGACAGTATCTGAATTCATCTAAATTCTGTGCTGTCATACGGAACATATGCAACTCACCATTTAACCTGGGTTTTGTCTCAGTGCTAGCACTTGTTTGTATTAACTCTTAGTTATATGTTTTAAAATAAAATCAGTGATGGGATTAGATTATCAGAATGTAAAGGTACAAATATAGCCCTCTACCAAAATATAGGCCTAATGTCTCTTTGAAAAGAGACATAGTCTTAAAATACCTTATTTTCAAGTCTATATATAAATCAGTGTTAAAATTATGTTAATGTATTGATCAGAATACAAATGCAGTTATACAAAGCCCATGTGATTCAAGAGCTTAATGTATTTATACAGGTGGTAGTTGAATCTCATTGTAGATCTTTTAACATGTCTCTTGTTCTCCTTTTAAATGTTGAGATTGTTTGTATGTACTATGTAGAAAAGTTGAAGCCATTCTAAGAAAATTTTCCATTCTTTGACTTTTCTTTACTTAATGCAGCGCAAGGACAGAGAATTTAAACATTTTTATTATGTAAATTTTGTGAGGTTTTTAATTTCTTTAGAAACTGACAAAATACAAATGGGAGGACATATCCCTGGGTGTTAGAAAAAATTTGACAGGAAATCAGAGGAGAACTAGAAATTAGAGCAGAGTTGAAAAGACAGATTTTTCCTCATACGGAATCCAGATGAACCAAGATTGATTTGATTAATAGTAGTAATGATAAAATTGTGGTACATTAAGAACCTAATCCAGTAGAAACACCCAGTATTAATTTCAGTATGTAAGTTTGAGCATACAGGCTATGCATATATTTGTGTTGGTAGAATACCAGCTTTATACTCAGACACAGAAGATTATACTTTTTTAACAGTTTTATTTGTAAATAAGTATTTTTATGCACAAATAATTACTCAAAGCTGTGTAGATTCTGCAAGTAAATTAGTAGGACAAAGCAATCTTTTTAGATATTTGCCCTTCCCAAAAGCTGGTTAAAAACGTATGTATGGTTCCCATTTACATATCCAACTAGCTACATGGATTTTCTTGAGACATTGTTTTGAAAGTACACTTTGGTTGAGCCCAAATATTGCAAGTTTGCGCTTAAAAGAAAATGTCTGTCAAAAACAGTGAGCACAAAGTAAGATATAGAATGGATGCCCAGCCCAGCCTGCACAACAGGGTTGCTACCATGTTGTTAGAATAATTACATTTTGGCTGAACTAACTAATTTAGAAAAACTGCAGTACACCTAGCACAACTGAAAACTTTCCAGGACTGGGTTGGGTTTTTTTTTTATTTTTTAGTGTAATTTAAAACAATACCTCTTCTAGCTGCCAACAAACTCTTTCCCTGAATCTCCCCATTCCTGGCTTCCCTCCTAACCATGTCCTGGCTCACCTCCAGAGCTGCCAAGTTTATGCCAGAAGCAGGAGGTAGATTTGTATGGGGCTGGAGGAAGATCTGGAGCTCTGTTAAATTTTCAGGCCCAGATGGGGCAACATGATTTGTGTGTTTATGTCAGTATGCCATACATCACAACTATCTGTGTGCTGACGTCAGCTTTGATTGGACATTAATGTGCTGAACACTGCAAACTAGAAAATACATGATAGATACAGATCTATGGCAACAATGCCACATAAGCAAATGTTTATTTGGTGTGGCAATTCACTGTGCAAAATATTTCCCAAGATACACTGCATTAAGCCAGGAGAATATTTTGACACACTTTAAAAACAAAAACAAAATCAACATGGGCAAAAAGACTACGATTTAAGAAAGCAAACCTGTTCAGAAGAAGAGCTGAAACCAACATATTGAAGTATGCATCATTAGGCAAATATTGAATTGCTATCCCTCACTTTAATCTTTCCAGAATTAAGACCAAATAGGAAAGATGCTATTCTTATGATATGCAGGACTGTTAATGATGAGGATACCTTGCTGATGGTTGAGGATCTTTCTATCCACAGTTTTTGTAACCCATTGTTATCACAACCAGCAAGCAAAAAAAATTAATGGACAGCAAACATTTTCTCGAATGATAGAATATTTTTTCTATACCAAGAGTTTAGGTTAGCTTCCAGAAATCATCAGTGTTTGTTTGTTTATCTATGTAACAATTTTGTATTTCTTGCTTATACAAATAACATCCAGCAGCCTGCTGAAGAACTGGCAAAATACAGTAATTTCTGGTCTGTGGATTTATAGAGGTCACTGGCTACTTCATATTTATATTTATGTGATCTTTTTGTGATTGCCTCTGTAGAACAATGTGACCAAAAGTTTCCATTAAAATACAGTATACTGTCTCTCTCTTCCTAGAAGAGGAAATACTTTGCAAGTCAGCTTTAATATTTCAGGGGTGGATATAATATCAAAGTTTAGGGATTGATGTGTCGGGAGTGTTCTTTTACCTCAAATCATTTATGTTATTCCTTAGAAAGGAAATTCTGTAGTATAACACTATTTTATAATTATCCATCATTAGACTTTGTAGGTAAAATTGAAGTTCCCTGATTCCATAGGGATAGATCATTTTGGCCTGTGCACAAGTAGCGGCTTTGAAAAGAGACCAGTCCCCAGGATTTAATGCCATCTGGCCCATAAGGTGGGGAAGGGAGGGGGTGTAAAGGTACCATGGGATCAGTGGATTTAGGTCTTGTAACCTGAGCAGATTGGGCTGTGCAGGACAGGCCACAAGTTACTTTATGTAGCGGTCAAAAAACAGAATTCAGATTATTATTATTATTATTTGATGGGAGTAGGAAATGTTCACCTTTCACGTCTGCTTCGTAGGCGTCTATGTGGCTAGGAAATACACTGTTATTGAAACGTGTTCATGAAAGCAGTTGGTGTATTGGTCACCATTTTAATAAACCTGTATGTCAGTACAATGCATAGACTTTTCTAACATATCTAGGGATGTTTCCCATCTCCTAATTACTTTATAAATTGTTATTATCAAATAGTTTATCAGTATTTAAATTGACCTTCCATAATAAGCGTTGGTCGTGTAGTTTATGAAAGAAGCGCAGAATGTACAAAATGCTTTAAAATTAATAAAAAATACAAAACTACAATTTGGAGCTACTGAGCTAATTCTTCATACTTGCAATGGGTATTTTGAGGTGATTGATCTTGATACCCCTGAAAGTATGATGGGTACAGCACCTACAGCCATCAAGAACAAGAACATACCAGCTGTCCAGGCAGCTTTAAGATAACTACTTTTTATCTTAAAGAGATATTTTGCTTTTTAGCACAGTTTTGTCTCCTTTTTTTTTGCTCATTAAATACTGACATCATCGAAGCATTTGAGAACATGTTACCCTGAGTTACCTCTGAAGATCTCTGTTGTGACCTTTGAATGTTGCTTTCTGCTATATAAAAGAAAACTCTGCGGAAAACAGCTTATTTAAGGCACACGACAGTACATTGTTGCACAAGACATAGGGCATCACTTATAAATCACAAACATATTGAGAAATGGTAATGCAACTGGAAGGTTTAGATTCATACGTTGCGTAGAGAGGAACTTTTAGAAAGAAAAATACTAGAGAAAATGCTTTGGTTTTCCATGTTGTTTGACTGATGACCAAAACGAATAATCACATGGGTTGTGCTTGCTCCAAATATTAGAGGTTATATGCCTAAGTGTATTAAAACCCAAGATTTTCAGAACACAAACAAAAGCTGGGCATCTGACTCATAGTAGAAGTCAACGAGAGGTGCTTACCTGCCACGTAGCTTGTAAATATCTCTGATGTGAGCAAATGCTTATGGTATGAAGATTAGGAAAATATGAATTTAGTGCTGAGTTAGCCCTTTTATGGTTTCTCCTTGTCAAATACATGTTTTCTTTAGAGAGAAATTTCAAGTCTTTTTTTTTAAAAGAAAAAAGCCCTCTAACGTAATTTCTAAGTATTGATGACCTATTTTTTCCCCACAGTTTGTCATTGAGAAGACCAAGGCTTACTCTATGAACATTAATTACCTTTTTCATCTCAGGATGTGTATTTTGTTTCCATGTCTTACAGAATAAAGCAATTATGGAACGTGTAACAAACTTGTCAGATATGGTAGTTGGTCTTGAATCATTTATTGGCTCTGAGAGAGAAACCAATCCGTTATACAAGGATTACCACGGTAAGTTCCATCTTTAGCAACGCAGAAAGTCTGCCCTGAGTGTTTCTAGGGCACTTAGCGGCTTACCCTCCAATTGGGTATCTGCTATAAAGTAGCATTTGATTTCATTTTAGAATATACCCCTTAAATGTTTCTCCTTGCTAACCAGTCTTGAGTTAGGAAAATTTTCAGTAAAGTGCATTAAGGCTGCAAAGGAAACATGGCAACTCCTTGCATGTTGTCAAGCCGTATTACTGAGGCATGGCTCAATCAGATGTACATCTCAACAGGCAGGCTTTGGGGAATTCACATGCAGAGGAGGCTTGGCAATCATCTGACCAGCGAGCTGAACTTGTCATGAAATCAATACTTTTGATCTGCCAAGTTTTAAATAGAGAACATGGAAAAACATATATTATATTAAGGTGAATAAACTGCTAAATGATATGCTATATAAACGTTATCTAAAAATAATGTTCTGTTTTTCAGCTTTAAGTTACGGCACTTATGTATTTAAGGAAATGAATGTGGATATGTGTGGCATGTAAAATATGAAACTAATTTTGGTAAAAAGTCATGTAGCCTTTCAAGTGATTTATCTTCAAAATGTGTAATGGTGTTTAATCTTGCATTTTGTTTCCCAACGATTTTGTTAGCAGTTGCAGCAGAACTATTTAAATTTTAAAAGATTAGATTAGAAGTTATGCATAGCCAAAGCAGTGAATAACAAACAGTTTTAGCTAATCTGGAGCGGTGCTCTGAGTGTGCATAAATTACAGCTATTATTATTGTGATACTACTGTAGTTCCATGGAAACCTTTAGTTGAAAGTAAACTGCTTATCTGAAACCTGCTGTAAACATGTGAGAATGTGGCAGTGTTTTCCATAGCAGAATGTGTAGAAAAAGAAGCAAAGATGGTGTTGAGACACCACTGTGTGTATGCAGGCTGTAATTAATAAATCAGAGAAAAATCTTTTTGACTATGAAAATAGTGCACATTTCATTATCTGAAGAAAGGTGAATGAAAAAGAAACCATGAACAAAAGCTAGAATAATTTGCCTAATTATTTTTCCAACTGTATAATCGTGATGTGGCATTTGTTTATGCTAACATAATTCTGTCAATTCGATACTCCTTTTCTCCGTACTGAAGAGATCCTTTAAGACAATGTGTGTTTTAGCAGTTACTTCCTGGTTTCCTGTAAAAATGTATAATAAATCATTTTTGTACTATGTAATAAAATTTATAGGCCAATATACGTAGCTTTTGATTTTTAGGCCACCTTAATTTAACATTCTAAAAGTAGGTATTTTTTAACGGTTTTAACTTTGTGGATTCTTTTTGCTTAAGAATATATTTTAAGATGATGTGTTTACTGCAGATGATGGAAGATTTTGACATTACTCAGGAGAAGTTTAATTAAATTATTGCATTATTTAATGAATCCTACATTAATAATTTTATTAAGCTGCCTGCAAATTTAAATAGTTGAAAAGTCAACAAAATAACAAAAGAATGATATAGATGATCATTAAGTAGAATTTTTAGAATACTGTATATAAGCAACCCTGTGTTATACCTGCTGTCCCTGTATATAATAATTAGATTTTGAACTCAAAAGCCAAACAAATAATTCTTATATGTCACCAGACTAGAGGCAGGGATAGAAGGTTTCAAAGCGTAAAAATATTTTTCTAATATTATTGAGAATTTTTGTAATTAGTACCCATAAAAATTATGCTTTTTAAAGTATTTCAATTTTAGGAAACTTTCTTCCCTTATTCTTCCTTTTAAAAAAATAAAGAAAACCCTGAAAAAATACTTGCCTTATTTTAAATTAGGGATTTAGTGTTTGGGGTTTTTCTCACAGCTGCCGTTTTCAAGATGTCTTTTCTAAATGTTCAGTATTTCCATTTAGATGCTGGCTTTATGAATAGCAAATATAGGCCAGTAATTGAGAAGCCCTGTAGAATTTTCCTGGTTTTCAGATGTAGAAAATCACCCTTAGGTTGTTCAGAAACTATATTAGGCTGCACAAAAACCATCCAGCGTCCTTGTCAGAAAAAATCAGCTTGAGTTGCAGCTGACAGAATGCAGAGCTTGCAGTGCACCTAGTACTGTTAAAAACATCTGAACAGCTATATAAGCTTCCTGCGTGAAGAAAACGTATTTCTCCTAGGATGGCATGGGGTTTAAAATTTATCGAAAAGCATGATCTAAACCAGCATTTTCCAGGAACTTTTTTAAAGTCATTTTCAGGGTGCAAAATGAAGTACTTCTCATTAGAGCTTCAGTGGTTATCAGTAACCCATAAGCCTTGTTTTGCTGGCTGCTTACTGGTGCATTTAATAAAATAAAGATCACTCAGTGGTGCCGTGGGCAGCATGCAAGGTGATAGCCATATTTGCTTACTGTAAATACAAGAGAAAATCACACACAAACCGGCTGTAGTTTTGACAAGTATTAAGATCCCTCTTTACATCTGTACTTCTGTACCAAAGTGCAATTAGTTTTCCTCGCACAAGGATCTCTGTTTATCTTATTCTGCTTGATTACTTGAGTATAATCGCACCGTTTGCTTCATTGCTCCTGGTAGTAAGCGCCAGTTTAAAAAGGGGAGGATGAGTGTGTGTAAATATACAGAATTCTGCTGTAAGACTCTAATTTATGCATCTGGATGACAGCGTTTTCTTAATTTTTTCCCCTCCTTTACTCTTTCTTTCCACAAGGTTTGGTTCACGTACAGCAGATTCCTCGGCTTAATAGCTTGATCTGTGATGTGTCAGACACGAAGGACCTTGCTTTTAGATTAAAAAGGAAGCTGTTCACCATTGAGGTAAGAGAAACAGTTTTGTTTCACTATTTAGAACCCAAAAGGTGGAGCTAATCCCATCTCTTATGTTTCGTTTTGTGAAATACATAAAATATGCATCAGATGTTGTAAATTCAATTCGTTCTGGTTTTGCTGTTCAGAATGGTTTTATAAAATATTGTAATATGCCTCCTGATTAAAAATGTCTCATTTGCTGCACTAAATTGGTCCGTTATAAATAGTTTATTTTGGTTTAAAATGTACATAGAAAGTAGGCCACAACCTTCAATAACAAAGCATGACATGTTCCTGAGGATGTCAGGAGCATATTTAATTAAATGTTAATGACTTGCTCTTACTTGTGTTAGTGGGTGGGAAAGTAGCTACATGTTATTACCCCAGTAGAGGGATTTTAATGTATAATGCTGCCTAAAATTGTGTGTGGTATGAGGGATAAGTGTCCTTATCAGCATTCAGAAACCATTTTCTTTGCATTACTGAAATCACCTTTCGCTCTTTTATGTCATTTTAAACACAGTATCATTTACACTAATGTCCTTAAGTAAATTTCCTACTAAATTTAAACTTTTTTCTGTGACCTTTATGCAGACAGTCCTGATAGAAGGCAGTAATACAAAAGATGTATTTCATTTTAATCTTGCTAAAGAGCAAATGAACATAGCACTATTAAGCAATTAGAGCTGATGTATTTATTAACCAAGTAATGCTTAGAGATGGAAGATGGCTTTCGGGGTGATGTGATAGTCATTGGTACAGTCTGGGCAAATTTTTTTTAACAAAGACATAAAACAGCCAAGCATCCCTGACAAACCATTTTGTTTAATCTCTTTTCAAATGAAAAGCTCTTAAGCAGACCACTTGTCTTAACTGCTTGAAACCATAAAAAGAGAGAATTGCCACCAATAAATTAGCATATTTTTTACTCCATCACCAAATGATGGTCAATGTGGCTTGGCACTGCTTTGGTGTTTGGGACTTCACCCTTAAGTGACCACTTTGGCCCTTATTTGACCCTCTGCCCTTTTTAGCTGGCCACTTGATAAGGTAACTTAAGGGTTCTCTCTCTTCACTGCCTCCTCCCCTTCACAATTGCAAGTAGCCCTAACCTATAAATCATTGAAAGGGCCCTATCAAGTGACAAATTAAGGTGCCCTCCTCCTAATTAATGGTCATCAATGTCTTTAATTATCTAATCCTATTGAGAGTAGTTAATAGTTAATCAGGCAGCCAGTTCTTCATGCAGGTCATCTCTGCATGAGTGCTAGAAGTTTCTCAACTAGAGGTATCCTCTTCAGAAGCCACTTAAAGGCAAATACGTAAAGGAGGGCTTTTTTCCTAAAGACGTTCCTTTATAATGTTTCTCACTTTCCAGAGAACGCGGTTAATGAAACCAGGCATTGTGAGTATCAAACCATTTTAACGACTGCTTTTGAGCAGTACATTAGAAACAAAAACCTTAATAGTCTGTGTTTGGTTTTAAAATACAAATGTTCCTACTGTTTTCAGAAGTGCAAAGAAGCATGCTCCCTCGTTTCACAGCATAGTAAATTCTCATTTATTATAGCTATGAATTAACATATTGGGGGGGGGGGGTTCCTCACTGTGAATCCTGACTCAGAATATAATTTTTTCAGCCATCTGAATTTGGGATTCTAATTTGTAATGTAAATTGGAAGCAAAAAAAAAAAAAAACTTTAGCAGGAGGCTCTGTAAAAAGAATTGAATTAGCCATAGGGCAGAAGCGTTGGGAACAGGGGTGTAGTGGAACTCTTGAAACAACCTGTTGCCCTAGACATGCGTAGATGACCCACTTGTACAATTTCTCCCTTCATTGCTGAGCTGCAGCCCCTTTTGAATAACTTCATGTTTGGTTAGAGATATGCTTTCTATAAGCTGAACTGACACAAACTAGCCCTTTTTGAACATGTTATATCACTGTCCTACTGTGATCTTCCTGTACACATTTCACTGATCTATAATACATATGTTTTTCTTCCTCATACTATTAGGGGAGGCAGACTACAGCTAGGCTGACTACAGCAATGAGGTGAATAAGAAAATGGGAGCAAGGGAAAATTGAATTAAGAAGGGATGTGAATACAGTCTTCTAAAATGGGTTTCTGCAGTTAGAATGTGATGAGTCAGCAGTCAGGTTTGGTTCTGGTGATAAAAACAAAGCAGCACAACAGTGTGCGTTACAAGCAACAGTGTGATTTATACAAAGTACAACTAAGTTTATGACTTCTTTAGTATGTAGCTTAAATGTGAAATGAAAATATATTTTGAGTACATTACAGTTTTTGGAAAGCTTCTGCTTAGTTATATACACAATTTAGGGTAAAAATACTGACCTCTAATTGAAATGCCACTTTAAAATCATAAGAAGCATAAAAACATAAGAAAAGTTAGAAATATACAACCTATGATTTATGGTAAAACTTCTCCAAAAAGGATTTTCATCACTAGACCATTCTTTTTTTACAGTTTAAAATAAGAGCATGGGACACAGATTTTCTCATCTCTGGTTTGCTCACCAGTTAAATAACTCTTTATAGTTTGGCCCTCATCAGTAAAAAACCTTAAATGTCAAATCTGTTTTATTAGATTGCAGTTTTGGGGGAGGGACTCCGCCTCTTTAGAGTCTGCAGAATCATTTAACTGTTTCAGTTTTTCTTGTATCTTCTTCATCAAAATAAGATTGACTGAATTGTATTCTAAAGGGATTTTTTTTAAATTCAGGATGAAAATGGTTTTTAATGAATATTTATGAGTGTTCATTTTCCATTTGTAAATTATGAGGTCAACCCTTTCCAGGAAAACTTAGACGTTTATGGTAAAAGGTGCAGTAGCCGTATCAAGCTTTCCCAAATCTTCATGTTAGCTACTAGCAATATATTATTATAGGCAATATTATTAGAGATCTATCTTATGTGCATACCACTTTAAAGGACACAATTTTGAAGTTAGCCTGTCTAATCCTATTTCTTCCCACTTTGGAATCTTAATTAGAAGGAGATAAAAACCATCATTTGACTAAATTATTGTCTTGAATCTGTAGCAAAAGGTATAATCCGCAATTGGGCCAATTAGTGTACCCCATAGTTAGCTATGCTGAGGCAGGAAACTTGATTAGATCTGACACCAGCCTAGTTCCCACTGTTGTTTTGCCAGGTATGATGGTCAGACTTCAAAGGGCTTGAGGCATCAGCAGGGCAAGGTTTGGAGGCCAGCTTAGGTCCGGTCGTTAATCTCTCTGCTAAAACCACAGCAGCCCTCGCACAAAACAAGCTTACACGACACAATCATGCGGTATTAAAGTTTGGGTTGAGTCATGCCAATTTGCCTTTGATTTTCTGATGATTGACTAAAAGATGGCTACATGACTAGACACATACTGAAAGTTTACTGATTAGGTAAGTTCCCCAAATATTTGAAATATTTTTTGATTTCTCAGTTAAATGATATGACTACCCGTTCATCTTAATGAAACTTTTCAGCAGAATTGTTCTTGAAGTACTTTTTGCTTTGTTTGTAGCGCTGAATGTAACTTTTATCAACATTTGATAAAGTTTGTAGGAACATTATGTTCATAGTTTTATTTGATAGAACTTTATCTTTGTTGTTCCAAAGCCTTCTGTATCAAAACTAAAGGAATCTGTGCCTAAATTTGATTTTTTCACTCCTCGAAATTTCTAAGGAAACGTTGTTTGTTATTTAGGTACATTTACAATCGCGCGCAAAAAGGGTATTTCCTGTTAATTATTTTCCACCTCACCATTGCGTAAAGCGCTGTTCCACGGCTGCGATTACATAAGTGTTCCTTTCTTTTGCAGTCTGATTTGTTGAAATATTGCAGTAACAGTGACATGTTTCCATTCTGAGAGAAGCCTAAGGCTGCTTTAGTATTATTCCAAATGATTGAAATTGCCATCTTGCTGACTTTCCCTTGGGCAGCTTAAGGCCTGTTTACTTTTGTATTTGTTTCACATGTTCCCTCTGAGTTTGGCTGGCAGGACATCATTACCTGGTTTGACAAGACAGTTGGAGAAGATTCATATTTGATTAACTCCCTTTGTTACTGTCTGGTCAACATAAACCTCTGAAATTATGTATTTAGAGTTAAAATTTTTGATAAATTCAGTATGTTTGCAAATAGGAAAGTTTGTGAGGGTTTTTTTTTAATTCCCTAGTTTTGCTTTACTGCAGATTTTTTAAGTCTTCAGGTAACAGTCAATTGTTAATAGTATAGAGAATAAGCTTTTTCCTACAAGTCGTGTAATATAGTTTGTCTAATAAATAGTTGTTGTGAATTATTTTTTCTGATTTGATCAATACACAGGTAAGAGCCAGCTAATGTGATTTTCTTTTTAATGGCTATGTAACACCTGTGCAAACCAGAATAAAAGTCCTTAAAGACAGCTCAGTTTGAAGCCAAGTGTCATGTACTACATAAAGAATTGCCACACAACAAAAATAAGTAAGTTTCCAGGAGATTCTTTTCTGAGAGGTGTTTCCTAACAGGAGGAGAAGAAAGTCAGAATTAGAGGAGTCCTGGGGCAGGGAAGTTGCTGGTTTCTCGGTGGCAGGCAGATACAATATGGTACTGTGGAGCACTCTGCAGTGCATTTTTCCTGGTGGTAATTGCCAGAGTAAAAGGTTATGTCTTTGGAAGGAAACATAATCACAAAACCCAGCAATTGAGTCTATATAGGATTAAAAATAAATACATGATTCCAAAGGCATTAAAATAATGTCCTTTCTTCATCTGTCAATAAAGGACTGTCAGAAAATCAGTGTTTGCCAAAATAAGCAGGATTTAATTGCAGCTCCAGATATTCACGCGTATGCTATGTGTCCAGCATTGGTATTTGGAAGAAGACTTAAAACTGTTTTCTTTAAAGATGGTGAATCTGGCAATTAAAAACAGGAAATACATCGTAGGTAGCTTCCATCTGAAATCTCTGTGGTTTTGGTTTTTTTTTTTCATTCTATCCCTTTTCATTGCTTATTTTATGCAGACTATACTGTGGTAAACTTCTTATTTGCAAAGGAGAAGTGCAGTTAGCCACTGCTATAGATTATTTACTAAAACAGGTGGGTAAAACGAAGTCAGAACTGATGTCTGCGGTGCTTCAGTGTGGTATTAGCATAGCACGAGTTTGGTCCTAAGTGACTCAGGAGATGATGATGTCACCAAGTGCCAGAACTGTGCTCCCAGAAACATTTTGTAATTATTCATTAAACACATCAAGAACAGGTATGGACATAATGGTTTAGGGTTATTCATGAGCTATTTCTTCTGGAGGAACAAATCAACCTTGTCACCAGTACATATGGGATCAGCATATATTTAAAATACACACAGGTGCCTTACCAACCTCTTTATCAGTGAGAATTAGAAAGTGTTCCCTGTACCTCTAATAGCATCACTTCTTATAGGCTTCTTCCAAGAAAATTTGAATCAGCCTTCATTAATGACTCACCCTAATCCTGATCATATTTCACTGATGTTTATAAAGTTGAGTAATTTTGTAAATAAACAAACATTTGAATTAATGAACTATTTTAGGCAGTGTTTTAACAAAAAGAATCTGTGAGCCTGAGAGCTGACAAAAGGCAAAACATTGGTTTATTAGAAATTTAAGTGCGGTGGTAGTTCTATAGCAATCAGTCCATAAAATACGGAAATGAATTCTTGTTCACTGCGATAAAGTTCACACAATGTTACACCAAAGCTAATATATGCTACACGATACATGTTGTAATACTGGGAGCTTAGTCAATATGCCTTCGTATATAGATAAAAGCAACTCTGTATTTTAAGATCATGCACTGGGGGTATTACAAGACCTGACCCCATGTTAGGGCCTTACAACCTCCGAACGGAACCTGCTTTTACCAAGGCAGAGGGGAACACAGCTGTGACCTCCTGGCTGCCCAGTGCCTGGAGCGTGGATGAAACTTTACAGGTATTCCTGGTTCAAAGGTGAAACAGAACTTTTCTGAAATGTTACAGAAAGTGAATTTCTTTAATTTTCTAATGTAATAAAATCGTTGGGGCCTCTCATGCCCATGTATTTGAGAATACAAGTCCCCTTGGGGCTTACGTGGAAAACATCTCTTTCTCCTCAGCCTGCCTTGAGCAGATAGCATCATACCTAGCAAACTCTAGTATTAGATGTTCCACTTCAGCTCAGGGACTCAAATGCAGGGAACTCTGCATATAAAACTAAGCTTTCTGACAGAGAGAGGTAAAACATTGTAATAAAATTCAGCTGAAATTTATGCCAGTCAAACCGCAGTTGCATTGATTATTCCTGTCCATCTTCGCTATTATATTAATAAAGACATTTCCACTGGCTTATTTAAACATAATTCAAAGGATAGTAATTATAACACCGTAACATTTTCTTAATCTGAAATTAATAATACTGCAAAAAGATTCTCCCGCAAAACTAATTCTGTCATAATTCCAAGCTCCATTTTGCATTATTTCATCTAGTAGCCAGTTCAGGTTCTCTTTACCTGGTATGGTGTACTTCACTGAATTGTTTTGTCAGATGCTGTCAAGCCAACCTACCATTGTTAAAGAAAATCAAACTAAATCATTTTGGCATGAGCCTTCCAGGAATAAGGCACAGAATATGAAGAGTTTGATGAAATCAAGGATTTGATTTCAATATTGTAAAAGACTGCCTGTCAAAAATGTATTACATTCTTTCAAACAATTTTGAATAAATAAATGTGTTTAAAATTGTGACAGTACAATTTAGATAAAGTTTTGGGAGATTATTTTTAAATTATAATAACTTGAGGTAAAACAATACTTGGAGTGCTCCTGTTTAAAAAGAAAAACCCTCTGAATGCTAATGGCACATAGAACTGAAATCAAGTAATAAGTTTTATGTGGTACATGGAATTTCAGAACACTTGTATCTTATGAACATGTGGAAAAATTTAATTTGAAAATATCACCTTCTTATTATGTAAAACTGAATAATGAAAATGAAAACATTTTGATATTCTGAAGATGAATACAGGAAGGTACTGTTAACTTTCAGATTGCGTATGAAGATTTGTAATATCCTGAAATTTATTTCATAATCAATTTTGGTTTATGGGTTGTTTGACATTATGCAAGTATAACGTGAGGGCTCCATTCAATTTTTCAAAACTTTAGCACTTATAATAGAGGGCATCTGCAGTTCCTTGTTAGTAAACAGAACTCATATATATTTTTATTTAAGCAAATAATTATGTTGTTTAGAAATATTTATACCATAATTGTGTTGTCGCAATGGAAGAACATGCAACAAAGCCATTAATGCAATTAAAGGTCACTTGTACATATTGTAATGGACTGCTCATGCACAGGGTCTGTGTTAAGGGTCAGTGGTGCAGCATGAAATAGATTGGCCTTGTTCAGTCTGTAAATAAATGGGTCAACTTATCTTGTATTTGCCAGACAAATAAAGTAGTTGACATATTCTCACTTTCTTAGTATTAGAAGACAGGTAGGCTAAAGAGGTCTTTCGTAAAAATATTCATTGGTAAAGATTAAAAAACTCTTTATCTACCAGCAGCATATTTTCCACTAAAGCGGTAGTGGAAAATTTTTTTAGACAAAGGTCTGTGGGTCTAAGTTAGAAAGATATTGATGGTGAGTGTTTAAGAAGCAAAAAGAGTTAAGCACCATATTCATAGTAGTTCTCAGCAGGAACTGAGTGCCACCTCCATTAAATGCTCTTTTAAAGTACCACCAAGTTTTAATAACAGTATGATATTTCATAGTTGTATAATGTTCTCACTTTACAAAAAATAACGAATTCAATCATTTCTTTACACAGTAGAACAGACCTCTGAATTTTATATATCTCTGTAAATGCAGGAAAATAAAAATTAAAGCTTATAGGAAGTCACATTTTCTCAACCACAGGTCTACATCATACCTGAACCTTATTGAAATGCATTGAAGTAGGAGTTCAGGGCTATTACTGAAAAGAATGAGAATAGGATGATTTTACATCTCCACATGGAAGATGTGCACCCATCTGGATCTTCTTGTCTCAGTACTGTTTGTTATGCTTTTGATTATTGATCTTTGCGTAGAAAGTGATTCAAAGTACTCTGTAAACTAGGAAACTCTAAGATAGCCCTATCTAAAACTTGGAAAAGGTTAAAATGTCATTTTGTAGGGAAACAGAGCAATGTTTGCTATGACTAGTAACATGCTTAATCAAAGAAATTCCAAAATGTTTGACTGTAATTGTGCAAATTCAAGGTTAAGGGATAACATTTCCAGTCTCATGAAAATATTAGTGATTTTGGATGAACATAAATCTGTAAAGAAACCACAAATTGATGGTTTCTTTAAAATTTTCACCTCTACAAAAACTGTTCCATACCATTTTGCAGATTTATTTATTTTACTGATTCACAAAGAATATTATCCTTTACTGAACTGTTAACATACAGGAACATTTTTTTTATTTTTATTGAAAGCTAACTAGTCATTATTCTTAGTCTGAAAGACTTCACAAGAGCGCCAAAAGGAGACAGGAGTTAAAAAATATACAGACACTGGAAAGTACTGTAGGTGAAGAAAAAATGTTCTATAACTGTTGTGCAAATACTACTTTCTGCTTTGGCCAAATTATGGGGTATTATTTGTGACTGAATTCCAGAGTACATTTTATTTTTATATTCCTGGCCAAGAGGATTGTGCAAAAAGTAGATTGTCATAAGCAAAATGGCTGAGGACTACGATGCCTAAGGCATAAATAAACTTAGATTTTGGTCATGCCATCTTTATTGCTCTCTTTCTCACAGTTGTTTTAGTTGCATGATTTTGTTTTTTTTTTTAAATTTGCTTTTTCTTGGTTGTATTACATACGGTTTTCAAAAGATTCTGTTATCATGCATAATGCAATTTAAAATTTCTCATTGCATGTTAAAACCAATAGCTTTTGAAATATCAAGTGAGACTGTTTCCAAGGAGAAAAATTATTTATTGCTGTTAAAGGGGTATTTCTGGCCAGCTTAACATTAACACAGTATTCATCCCCTTCAGAATAATAGCTTGAATTTGAATGGCATTACTAAGTAACAGTTCAGCTCCCTTTTTTCCTCATTCCTTCCTTCTGAAGAAAGTGAGCAGTAACTGTATAGTGTACAATAACCAAAGCTTTGTATTGGATGTCCATAAATACATAAATAAATAAAGTGAATTTGGGTGCCAACGTGTACCATCCATAGGCTGCTTGACTTTCAGAAAACAACTGGTAGCACTTGCTGAAAATAATTCACTTTAAGTGCCTTATTTCAGATATTTAAGGTTTGAGAAACCTATGGGGTTTAGCTTATGAAAACAATGTCTATGGGCTCTTCATCATTTTTTGTCCTGCTTCAAGACTGTAATAGCAAAAATTACTGAAGAATTTTCACTCTGACGTTCATAAAATTCATATGTTTACAAAACAGTTACCAAATGGACTTATCTTTTTCTAATATTAAACCACTAATCTTTGAGCAGTGTATCAGCTTGAGTCATGTTTAAAAGTAAAAGCAGAAAACAAAAATAAAAACCAGTTTGTCACTTTTAAATGGGAGGATGTATTACTGTGCAAGAGAAATCAATTTCACCTTGCATCCAAAACAGTGCTTGCTATTCTTAAAATAATCTGATTTCTCAATACTTAAAGTTTTAAGATCTTTAGTAATCTATGCTAAGGAGCTGTACATTCACTTGTTCTGAAAAAGATAGGCTTTGTGTGACCGGCATACAAACAGTTGAGGTCGATGACTTGGCCATGATAGCTGAGTCTTGAGGAAACTTCTGAAGTCTCTGTGGTATACCCAGAATATCTACTGGGGGTTTGAATAGAACCTTAATGGTGTATTTGTAAGCAAAACATTTCACATGTCTGGATAATAGCTATACAGTGACCTGCCTTGTCGTTGGGTTGGCGCTAGGCTCTCCAGCTGGAGCAGTTAAGAACTGTGCAGTTGGTAGATAGGCTTGGGGTCTGCGAGTGGCAGAAAAACTTTAACAACAGCAGTCACATTCCACTGTTCTCAGTCAAGGATTATAGTGTTCCAGTGTAGTTTTCAGAGATGCACCCTGACTTGCTTTTATTCGTGAGGCAACACACAATTAGGTGAACAAGGGGAAAAGTTTTGGTTGTGTACTGAGTCTCACTGTTACTTCTTGCTTTTAAGGGCTTCTACACGCAACCTGAAGTTTGGATGGTTACCTGCGTACTGGCAGAAAGTATAGCAGAATATGATGATTTAATACAATATTCATCACTTTTTATTTTCAATCTCATGTATCATATGAAGTGGAAAAGAGTAAACTAAGGAAGACCTTGTTCTGGGCTATTTTTGGAGTTAAAGACGTAGTGTCCTGAATTCGTAGCGCTCACTTGCAGATGGAGAGTAGGAACCAAGTAGGGTATGGTGAAGCTACACTCTCGGGACTGACCAAGGGAAGTCTGCTTGTAGAGATAGCCACAGCTTGTACCCATCTTGATATATAGTATGTGTGATGTACAGAATAAACACATCCCTCAGCCACTTGAGCTGCCATATTTTACTAACTGAGAAGCATTTTGTTTTCAGCTCTTTATTATGTAGTGTTATCCACTGATTGCATCTCTTCTCTCATTGATTTATTAGGGATTTCGTAATATGTTGCTTAATCAATAAACACTGTAGTCTCTTAAGTCAGTTAGTCTCAGGTCTGCAATCTAAAGCCCCTGAGGCAACACCATATACTTCTTAATCGGTAGTTCTCACCTTTTGGTATAAGGCTTTGTAATGCTGGGTGGATTACAGGTTTCCTATGCTGCCTCAAATGCCCTTTTACAAACCTTTTGCTACCAGAGAGTAGTGTGACAGGAGTTATATGAGCTTTTGTTGCTCTAATATAGGGAAAAATGGTTCTCCTTCTAGGATGAGTATTTATTAAGAGATATGAACCAGTACTTAATTTGTAATTCTTGTTGCGTTAAAATAAGGAATTAATAAGAAGTAAATCTAATATTTGTATTTAGATCTGATCCTCAATAGTAGCATAGCCATGGGCTGTTTGTGCTTGGTCTGCATCATCTAGACTAAAAATAGCCTTCCTGTCATTTTATTGGCAGCGTTTTAGCTACTCCTTTAATTCTGTTTAAAAATGGATAGAGAGAAAGATAGCATAAATATTGAATGTGTGCAGATATTCCAGTAAGTAACTAAAAGGAGATTCCTGATGCTTTGAAGAGCTGTATAGTTAGATGGAATTCACATTTTGCTTAAGTAAAGAAGCATTTTGTAAATTATTATTATCTTAAATGTATTAGGTTAATTTTTATTTTTGTATTTGTATCTAATGAAAGTAGTTACTTTTAAATATCTGGGCATTAACATATATTTGCTTTATTTTATTAGTGTCCTGGTTAGGTTTTGTTGGTTTTAGGTTTCCTTTACATTTTGATAAGAAGTTACTGATGAGGTATTTTATTTCTCATCAGTTAAATAAACAGCCACATTATTTCTAATTTTTCTTTTAATAAAGTGAGGTTTTGCAGAATAAGAAGACAAATCACTGCTGCCAGCTAAAATCTTGAGCAATAGTCTGAAAATTTCTGATTTGTTATGTTTTGTTTTTTGAAAACCTGTGGAAACAGTGAAGGAAGAACTGGCTTGTTCTTGTTCTGTCTGTCCTAAGAAAACATGGGCTACTTTAGGAACTTCCAGGACCACAGTTACAATATGGAAAAGACACAGTTCTGAGGTGGACTTGCATCTGTTGTTTTTTTTCCTCATCTGAAAAGGGCATTCTGGCTTTAAAAAAGCCATGAGAATTAGATTCAGGTTACTGAAACGCCCCTAAACCTACAAAGGAAAATTTTTGCTTTGTTTGTAGAGTAAGGCTCTAAGGTAGAAGGGTTACACTGAAACGATGCTGTCAGTGGATTACTTATATCCTTATATAAGAAGCACTTTTTCCTCTTGTAGTCTGAAGTAAAAATTATACGTGTACTATGGTCTTTTCTACTTTTGCTTCTCCTTGTTCATCCACACCATGGTGTGTATCTGCATCCTTTAGGACAATACTATTCTGCACATTCAGTGTAGGAGTTGTCTGTGCTCACACAAATAAGAATATCTGGAATACTTTCTTGCAGCATTTATTTGTTTTTCGTTATTTTTTGTTTCAGGTTTGTGTTTTGAAATTATATCATTACTTTACAAATTGATCCAAAAGATTAGGATTTATTGAATGTGCAGTAAGAGAAGACATGTTTGAAAGTAAGTTATGTTAAGTGCTGCTTTTATGGAAGGTTGTTGGTGGTGTTACGAATGAGATTATGAAAAGAGAAGCAATGAGCATTGCAGTTTTTACATTAGAGCATCCAAAGTAAAGTGTATAGTTGCATTCCATCTGTTGCAAGTGCATAGCATTGTCATAGAGGGGTATCAGTTTTCAGAACTCATAATCAAAACGGAATATTTACTGGTGAAAATTAGGCATAACTAGAGTATTGTTATATGTACAATCTAGACACCTGGTGGAAATATCTATAAATAAAGCAGAATTTGTACAAAGCCAGGAATAGTCCATTAGAGATCATTTTTATTGAGAGAAGTATCATCATTTATATCATGTGTTTGGTTAATGAATATTCAAACTATTTTATGAGTATTTTTTAAGCTTTTTTTTTTTTCCCTAAAAGAGGAAGTATGGTTCTGTACAAAATTACATTCCTAAAAGATTTACTGTTCTCAGCATAATAAAAATACTGTAAAATTACTTCCTATCTTGAAAAATCAAGCCAGCTATTCTTGTTTCAAATTTCATCTAATATATTGTTCCGTATGGTTGTATGATAAACACATTATTCCTTGAACAGGAATTAAGAGTAAAGCTGCCAGGAAGGGGTTTTGTTGTCAGAGTAGTTCCCGCCTCATGTTTTGTAAGAGATTTCATGGTCCCATTGTAAAGAGTGGATGATTTAAAACGTGTTCCCAAGATAAACTTTCCCATTGTCATTAATGAGGATGGATAATACTGAGTGACAAGTGCATTAGGAATGACACAGAAAGAGCTGTTAGATTTGTCAGAGCATATCACTTCAGGCAATGAAACTTGAGGACATTCTCTTTTAGCAATTTTTTGCTATTTATTAGAGAACCAAAGATTGTGATTGCTCACACAGGTGGATTTCACTGTTTTGTTCATTAAATATTTAGGTACCTTTGAAAAGGTAAAGGTGACAAATATCACCATTATACTCCACTGAGAGGGGTGCCAATGGTTGCTTTGCCTACAAATAATTCATCAAAACTAATATACCTTTTACTTGTTTCAAAAATGTTTATTTGGTGGATAAATTTTAATTTGCGATATTTTTACTGAATAGGAAAATTTAAAGTTATATAATAAGAAGTGCTCTGACCTGTCATAGTGAGGCTTCTGCGATAAAGAAGCTTAAAATTAGGACACTATACATGTAATTTACATTGACTTAAAAAATTGTATTTCTCCACAGAGAAAGACTTTTTAAATATTTATCTCTGAATAATTAATAATGTATGACTTTTTCTGGTGTTTAAAATCTTTCCAAACTACAACATGCCTATCAATTTCCATTTTGAACATGCAATTGGTCACTTTTTCGCCTTGATTCATCTTGCCTGGCTGCCAACCAAATTTTGCCTCCGTGTACCTTCTTGACACTAATAATGACTGAGTTTCTGTTCGTTTGCGTGCAAGATTTCCCAAGCGGCAGTTTGGGGCTGGGATAAACTATCTATCATGATTGCGTACAACTAATCTGCCTCAACCAAACCACCCAATGATTGAAATTGCATTTGACAATTCACCTCTCCTTGGCGTGCCTGAGGTGAACATAGCTACAGACCATCCCCTGAAGGGCATAGCAACTCCTCCATATGTTGGGGAGGATCCTTTTATTTGTGTCAAGAGACTTTTAGCAAAGCATGTATAGGCAGGGATTTTTTTTTTTCTTAGACTTCCTTGTTTTCAGATGCATGGCTGCCGCTTTCTCCTAACCAAAGCATTTTGGGGTTGTGAAGCATTTCCTAATTTTTAATTCATTCAAACTGTTAAACTCTTTCTCTGAGATAAACTAGTGTGATATTGGATGTATAGGAGATAAAAAATTCAAGAGGTATTTAAAACGTCATGTATTATTTGTTAGAACGTTATGCTATTAATATACCAGTAGTGCTAGTCAAACATCAGACAAGAGGCCTGTTACTGTGCTGACCTTTACCAAAGCTTGCACCTGCTTGCAGGATTTTGCTAACACAGAACCTAAGAAAGAATGACAAAGCAAAATCTGTATCTGTCATAGGAGAAATCTTTCAATTCTTTTCCAAATTGTAAATTTATTCATAGTGTGTATACTTACTGGTTTGAAAATCTGTCTGTGCAAATATTATCTGATAAAACAGACCCTTTATTTCTGGGTGAGATTACTCAAATAATCTTCAGAGTAAAAAGCCTTCTAGGATTGCATTTTCCTAAGTACTGTCCTTTTTGTATGAAGTCACTTTTATCATAATAGTTTAAGTGATAGCCTATGTCATCAGGAGTGCTACTTTTCATTAGTGATGTGTATGATTAGCTCCATCAGATATAATTAATTTGTTCAAATACAAAGTTTCTGAATAGTTAGGGTAATAAAATTCAGTTTCTAGGGAGATAATTTCTTTGTAGTTTTCTGCTATAGTTCCAATATATTGAGTTAAAAGATACACTGTTTTGATATATGAGTCCCTTCCAACTTGAGGTGTTCTATGGTTCCATGATTCTGTGATAATCCAGATAGAAAATACTGAAGAATTGCATTCTGTAATATGTTTTGATTTCTCACTGTTTTGTGTAACAGTGTGTTTTGCTGTATTTGTGTATTTCAACAGAAGCATAAAGATCCGCAGCCAAATTGTCCTTCCTGTTGCTGAAAAGAGGAGTTTCAGTGGTGCACTCATAAAGGCATGACTATCAGCCTAATTTTCTTTCTGACACATCAAGTCATACTTCTCTCGTTTCTTAAAACTGAAATACATTTTTTCAAGCACTTTCATTCAGCAGATTAAGTCCAAGCTGAATTAATAATCTTTTTGAAGTGCTTGACAGCTGAATATAGTATATGTATCTATTTTTGTTGTGGGGAGGAAGCTAAGTAATATGGGTATCATGCTTTCTGTAGCATTTCCAGCCAACCAAGTCCAGAAGAGTCAGGACCCTTTTGAATATATAAATCATTAATCTTAGTAACCAGCTGCTCTGAAGGCAGGGAAGAATAATTCAGCCACACAGCCACTGTGTAACAGTTCACTTGTTACAGTAGCAGTGTACTAAATCTACCCATAATTTATGTCCTGCTTTCCATATTTGTTCATTTATTTATTATAATTAATTTTGTTCTCAACCTTTTTTCTTTGAGTGTATCTCTGTGGCACAACACAGTGCCCTGTGTAGATGCTGCTATCTCTAAACCAGCTCTCATGGGTACAAAAAGCAATATTGCCATGTTAGACCTGGTAGCCCAAGCAGAGCACCCACTTAACCACAGCCGTTTGCATCTTATTGCCTCGACGTGTTCTTTGTAGTAACTATTTGGTTTGTACATGATTCCAGAACTCTTTTTTTTTTTTCCCCTTGCTAATAACCATGACTTCTTAAAAAATAACTTCTCAAATTTTTAGTCTGGATTTGAGATTTTCTTGTGTATTCCTTCCTGTGTGACATCAAAGCTTTATGCTATGACTTGGGATAATGACCTTCCTCATATATGATAGTTCTTGTCCACATCAGAAGAAACAGTTGTCATAAAAAAAAAAAAAGAGATCTTTTTCAGGCCTCTGCTATTACATATTAAATAGCTATACTGTTTTTGTGCTCTATAAAACAACATTACAGGGGTTTGGAGGTGGTGGAGAACTTCTATCCTGTTACCACTGCAGTGCCAAAGAAATTAAGGGAGGGTGATTTGGATCGCTGGGGTCTGCAAATTCATCAACAGTCTGAAAAATTAAAGGTTCGTGTCCTGCTATTCATATTAAAGTTAGGACTGATGCTGGTTAGAGAGCTTTTCTTTAATCTTGCATAAAAGGATTATAATGCTGGCTTATCAATAGATTCCTAAAATGAAGTATCACGATTCCAGTTACTTAGACAGTTTCAGTTTTTATGTAAAGGCTTACACATCTGACATTATAAGTGACTACAGGTTTTAAAATAATTTAAAAATAAAGAGCATAGCAGTCTGGGATATTTTTATGATATATCTAAATCTTGAAACCCTGGTGAACTGCTGATTCTTGAACACATTGTCTATAAAAAAAGATTATTTTGCTTATGAAGACTTACAAGTATATATCTGCTTGTCTTGATCAATTGCTTTGTGTTAGTCTGAGGCCTTTAGTCACTTCTCAGTGCTTAGATTTTCTTTTTTGGTTTCAATATTCCAATTTTGATTTCTCCAATAGTTTCTGCGACAGTTCCTTGTCTACCTAGAAGCGTACGTGACAGCTCCTTTCTGAGAGTACTGAGTGGCAGTGACTGAAAAGGCAGATCCTGCTTTTATAACCTGCAGTACTATAGTACTATGATTTTGACTTCTGGTGTATTCAGCCATATTAATTACCCAAGAATGGTTTGTGACTTATGACTTAAATGAAAACATAAAATTAGTAATACATTAAATACATGGTAACTTGACCAACTACACTTTTGGGACTAAGTTTGTTGACCACTTCCTAATTCTTAACAAATAGCCTTTAAATGAAGAATTTTATACATATATATATATAAAATCTCTGTATTAAAGTGATTGAGATACTTTGTTACGGGCACCAGTTTTGTTAGCAAATTGGTCATAGTGTCCTGGTATGTGCTGATCACGTAGCCTGGTGTATTCACCAAAGATCTGAGTTTGAAACTATGGAATAAATTAGTTTGGTAGCATTGTAAGCGTGATTTCCTGTCAGTTATTACTTCCTATCACTTAGGTATATCTTTCAGTTTTAAATACTTTGTTAAACATAATTATGTAGTATGATTATTTCATGTATCATATTAGAAATTCAAGAAAGATGTGCATTGTAAAGAAAAGGTGAAGCTGCCCAAAATGAGAAAAATAAATGTATTATCTTTTTTTAAAATAAGCAGCAGGCTTTAAAAACATATCTGACGTATATTTTTTAAATAATGTTGTCAACTTTAATTGTACACTTAAATTTATTACATTTGTCTTCTAACCCCCAGTTATGCCCTCATCAGCAACTAGTTCTGGCCTTGGGATTTCTAAATGTACTTATGTGCAATTATAGGAGCCATTGAACATTGCATTTCAAAATGAAAATGCAGTTATTTGTAATTTCTTCCAAGCAACTTCTCTATATTAATCTGAATAAGATCATCAGATGGCCTTGTGTAAAGTATTTACAGGCAAAAAGAAGTTCTTTTAGTAAAAAAAGGATTTCCATGTATTTCTTCATGTTGAATGATGCATATTGATACAGTTTTTATAATTCATGTATTTCAGCCATTGCTGACATAGGCTTTAAGTGCTTGCACATTCAAATATAGCACACAATATGGCATGTGTAAATGGTGTCATATCTTACTAGGTCTTTCTACTGGAAGTCAGTAGTGCCCGAAGTAGTTCATAAAACTTGTCTATCCTCTTGAATGTCAATTGTGCATGGCATTTTAGGCTTTAAAAGTGCAGTACCTATCTTTGAAACATTTTAAATCAATATCAGATAAGACTGTTGGGATACAATGAATATTTTTATATAGGAAAAAGAACTATTTCCTGTTCTGAAAAATTGAATGAAAGTTACACTGGAAAGTTGCAACCTAAATAAATTTATAAAATAGATAACTATTATAGTAGCCTTCTAAAGTATCAAGATGCAACAAGCAGCAGGAATCACAGATTCTTACGTGGTCTCTTCAATTAGGATGAGACTGTTTTGTGTAAGACCAACATATGAAAGTTTCCCAAGTTCACATTAAATACTACCTGAACATTTTTTTTTATACTTAAATATCTATGTTCTTATAAAATGGAAGGTTGAATTATAAACTTATTTATCATAATCGGGCTCTGATCATACTTTAATGGATTTGGGATTGCTAGGTCCTGTGGGTATTCATGCACTGTAAGTAACTACAGCAGTTGTGACAGCAATGAAGCTACTGGTAAGAAGTCTTTACGACACTAAAACATCAAAACCAGCAGATAAAGTTGATGCAAAGCTAGTCTGTAATTCAGGGAAGGCTTCCCCATCAATTTCCATATCTACACACACTGCGGTGATTCATAACAGCTTTGTTATTGTAGAAGCAAGAAGAGATCAGTACAATGCCTTTGTATTACAGTAGCGTAATTTTAAAATCCACTCAAAATTAAATTATTGCTTTCGGAGACTGAAAATAGAATAGATTTTTAAAATTCAACTTCAAAAAAATAGTAATTTTTATAAAACAGAATATGTAATTCTCTCTGCCATGTTGATAAAACTTCACATATTATCGATCCCTTGAAAAATACTTCATAGACCACACATAATTGTGATTCCTGAGATAGGACAGATGTAAGGAAAGTGTCAAGTCAGACTTTCCGTTGACTAAAGACCTTATGTAAAAATGTACAAAAAACTCATTTAGGGTTTGGGGGGGGGGGGGGGGGGTGCAAGTAATGAGAGCTATTTACACAAAACTGTACTGCAGAGACTGTTGATTTGTGAAACTGAGGAGACCCAGTATGTGTTTGTGCAAATGGAATCAATAGAAAGCTGCATGAGCATCCAGTTGATATGTCTATAAAACTCATTATTTAGAAAAAATCAGATAGTCTGAAAGTAAAATAATAGCAGAGGCATCATTTGCCCTTTCAGAGAGTTGGATGAATCTTAGGGGCTTGGATTACAATTACAATTAAAAATAAGAATACTTTGGCTTGTCTAAAGTTGACTCCAGGAATTCGGCTGATATTCTTTTTCAATTTTTTCGTAAGAGCAAACTCCCAAAGAGGCATAAAAGTAAATGATCACGATGTGTAAAATGTAGAGTATGAAAGAAAGGGCATGAATATATCTAGAGAGAGACATTTTGGGGGCAAGGGATTTAGTGGATTCAGCAAGTGTTTACATACTAGTTTAAGAAAGACCTGATCATTGTTCAGGTTATTTGGCTTAAAATACTAATAGTATATGCTAAATACATATATGATAAGACTGTGCTGTCAGTTCAAAATAAAGTTAAGGCACAAGGCTGAGAGAACATATGGGACTTTGAATGAATCTTAGGTTTCATCAGGTATGATCTGTGGCAGAGCAAACAATTCTGATTACAGGAGTGTTCCTCATAATGACTGATATATACAAAAGTCTTGAAAAAACTATAACAGCTAGCAGACGATAGCATGCAAAAAAAAGGTGTTGCATCTAATAGAACAGAAAAATATGATAAAAATTATAGCATCCCCTCTTGAAATTGAACAGTGATTTTTCCATCAGAGCAGTCTGTCAATACATTGTGGTATTGTGATATGTTGCCGTGTTTGTGTTTCAAAACTAATTTTGGGAAGCCATTCATTTTTAAAAACAATGTCTTAACGTTTTATAGATGTTGAACAACTTTCCAACGTTTTCTACTGAATTTGCAACACTGCCATACAGCAAGAGAGCTATTGAAAAATAATTAATTAGCAACATTTGTACTGTAAGTTTTAATGTTGGGAAGTACTTCATATAGAGTTGCAAACTCTGTAAAAATGAAGTAAATAGAACTAGATGTAAAGTGATAAATCAGGCCACACAGGCAGTGATTGTGATGTATACTCTTTATATAATGCTGTTTATATCTTTGACCTGTGGTCACTGTTTTTTGGCTGATGTTCCTGTTCATCCTGTATTCCTCTTCATCTGCCCACCTTCCTCATCTTTGTTTTAAGAATCATGATAGGAAAATCCAGGTAATCTTGCTCTTCTTGGAGGCTGGACTAGGTGATCTTTAAAGGTCCCTTCCAACCCAAACCATTCTATGATCCTATGATTCAGACAAAGACCCCAAATATTGGAATGCCTTTAGCAGCTGGATTAATGCCTTAACTTCATTATTGCTACACTCGATTAGCAACCAAACTCTTGGCTTGCTATGAATATGAACTCATTAACAAAAGCAAGCCAGATAGTCAGTCTTATGTCCTAGAGATTCAAAGGAGGATTCTGTGTCCTCTGGGATGGAAGTTCAACTGACAATCAGAACTTCAAACCAAGCTGCTTCAAATGCTGTGGGCACTGCCACTGTTTTCTGAACTGCTTAGCAACATAGAGTCCTTGTGACTTAATAGTGTTGATTTGCCAAAAGAAATGTGATCTCTGGTGGAAAACTACTGTTTGATGAATTGTTTCATTCAGCTCCACCATCGATGAAAGTTCTACATAATATTAAAAATTCTAGGCTTATCCTTAGATGTCTTTGCTTCTTCCCAGAGCCCGTGAAGACAAAGACAGAAAAAAGCGTTTTGCACAGACTGAAGCCTGTTCTTCATGAATATTCAAAGACTGGCTTCAATCACAAAGAACAGAAAAGCATATCAATCCAACCACTTTCATTGATACAGGGCTACTGATTCAGGTGTTTCATCACACCGCCTTTCCTCCTCTCAGCGGAAACCTATGAACCATTTCCCTTTTTTGGATTTTTCACCTTCAGTCTTCTGCTGCCTTAGCACTTTTTTGGAGATAAGCCTACTTAGTACCATCAATCTTGTTGCAGATTATGTAAGACAGATTAGTTATGGACAGTCACCATTGCTTATTCAGTTCATTTTGTCTTTCTGCTGTTAGGCAGTTTCCATGTCCTGTAATGTTTAGGGACCCTGGTTACATAAATCTGCTTCAAAAGAAGACAAACCCACTGTCAGTGGGAGTCACGAAATGCCTAAGAGACAAGGATTCTTGCTGTAAAGTGTTTCTCTGTGCACAAGAGAAAGAAGTATGTTGGGCCACCTTGAACTTACACTTAATTTGCAAGTTCAGATCCAGGATGATGATTCTAGCATTTATATCCTTATTCATAAAGAGGATTTTTGCTGTCTTTTGATGTACAGGACACCTGCTTCTGTTTGCTTGTTAGTGTGTCATCAGACATACATTCACTTTATAGTGAGTCAAGACTATTGTCATCGGACTTGTCATAGTTCCAAAAGTTTTTAACAACGTACTAGCAATTGTTAATTGTTCATTTGAATTAGCATGCCTCCTTTTCAGGATGTAGATGACTGATTGACAAGGAACAGTCAAGATACTGCCTGTTATGCTGCAACTTGGACTGTGCAGTAGAGTCTACACCTAAGGGTAAACAGTCAAGGTATCCTCTCCCTGATGTTTAGGCTCTCAAATTTATTAGGGCAAGGAGGGACAAAGTAGTCATAAGACCATACTTTCACCAAGATAGATTTCAGATTGGGTGGGTTAAGGTACTGGGTTTTCATTCTATCATCATTCTATCAAAACATACAAGGCAATGTACTTACACAATGTCTTGTAAATGGCAAGAAGTACAAGGTGTGCAAACCTGGCTACAGCTGATGTACTCAGACAGTTCTCATTCTAAAAGCAATTATTGCTGTTTCTGAAGCTATGGAGTTCAGACAGTGGTAGGTATCACCCACCCACCCCCATGTATTTCTATTTAATGTATTTCTATTTAGTGTGAAGCAGTTGACCTTTGGACTGGGACACTGAGAGTTAAAGTGGTGGTCTGCTGAATGCTATGGTCTGCTGGACCTGGACTGGGAAATTTCATCAAATTAGCTGAATAGAGGTCACATGCAAAACATCTGTTTGCCAGCTCTCTGTCCCCATTTCTCCCATCTTTCTTGCAGAAAGCTGTAGGGGTTTGGTGTCCTAACCATGCCAGGCTCCACACAACAGCACAGATGATAAGTAGATCTCACTGTTAAAGTACACTTCTTCCTCCCTTGCAAGGAAGTTCTTTCTCAACAGTTGGAAGGATGATGTGTTGCTTTGCTGAGTGAACCAGGTTCATTTGTTCTCCTGAGTCTGTCATCAAAACGTAGATCTCAGTCCTGTCATTCTGGACTAATGTTTAAGGCTAAAGGACTCTCCGTGGTCCCATTTCTTAGCTGGACAAAAGCTTGCTCCTGGTCTAACTCTCCTGGTTTCTCTCTCTCCCTCTCTTGTAAAATGCCATTTTCCTAAGACTACCTCCTTCTCCAGCAACCCCTCAGGAACCTTCAATCTTTTTTCCCTATATGGTTGCTGCCTTTATCTTTGCCAAGCCCTGCAGCAATTAAAAACTTCCTCTGCAACTCAGATGTACAGGAAGAGGAAAAACCTTGCATTTCCTCCTATTTTTTTTGCAAAGGGAAGGGAAGAAGGAAAAGAAAGGCAACGTCAGGAGAGAAGGCTGGAGAAGAATTCTGCCAGTCATGGCTTTTGAGCCTGTTTGCCACTACAGGTGAGACTCTGCAGTACAATTAAATTTCTTTGCACAGAGAGCTACACATACACACACACACCCTGACCCTGTCTCTAATCCTTTGGCTGCAGCAAGAATAGTGTTTTACAGCTCTATTAGGATGAGGCTGGGAGAGCTGTTCAGGCTAACAGTGCCAGTCCTTATCTTCTTAAGCAAAGGCAGAAGTCAGTAACTTGTTGTGTTAGGATTTCATCAACATAGCCTAAGTCTTAAATTAGTTCAGCATGTAAGTTCTATGAGAGAAGAGGTTTTCATAGAAGGGGAAGTTTTTGAGGAATTGTTGAAGGAGTGTAATGAGACATTCTGTGAATTTTCATATGCAGAGCATCCCAAACGTAAGAAGAGAAAGCAAGAAATAGATTTCACAAATAAAGAGTAAGTATGCTGCTGTTTAAGAGGTGATATTTAAAGTGACATTAAATAGCAAGGATCTTGAAAATTAAGATATATGGTTCGTGTTTGCTTCAGTAGTAAAAAATGGGATAATAGAAGGGCAGAGGGAGGTTGGTGTTCCTGAGCAAAGCACTGGGCTAGGAGAATAATCTTTGCAATAATGTTTAGAATATGTTTAGATTTATCAAGACGATACAGAAAGAGACTGCAGAGAAATAATTCAGGTCTTGACAAGGGAAGCATAAAATATATGGACTGAGGAGAAAAGTTACTTATTAGGAATGTTCTAAGGGAAGAAGTATTGCTTTCTTCTTAATTTTTATGATGCTATTTAACTTTTGAGAAATGAACTGTCACAATCTGAGTTTGCAGTGTCTAAGTGCTAGTGTTACACTATTATGAGCTATCATATTATCTCTTTAATTAAATCTCCTTGTATCCGTTATCATAGCCAGTATCATGAAAGTCATGGATCTGTTGAAGGGATTTTGATACTTCTTCTGCTTCTTGTTTTGGTTCCTTGGTTTGACTATCAGCTTTCAGCTGCTGAATTCTGTGCAAGAATACTGCAACTACCCTGACTGTTAATGTAAATTTGATTGAGGTCTCATCTGATTTAGAAGTACAGTTTTCATGAAGAACGTTTTCACAAACACACAACAACCGATGTCAGCTAGATCTATGTGTCCTGGTAGCCATAACATAAATGAGTCATAAAAAGCAAGTGACATAAACAAGCAGTGTAGTTGATTTGCTTCTTGATTGGACTATAAATAATACTTGAAGTGTATGATTTCAGAGCCCTGTGGAGCAAATGATGTAAGAACTAGTAGGAGTATCAGACTTAGCCCTGAAGAATTCCAGTGATATATATACTGCTGCCTTTACCAAATGGCAGAGGATAGCATTATCAGGCTGAAGTCCCTCATGGGCATAGACTCTAAGGTATTCTAGTTTGACTTTGTGAATCAGCCCTTTCTTCTGGATTTCTGCCTTTAGAGGAGCTGTGTTTTGGCTGTTGGCAGTTTCCATATAGTCATTCACTCTCTTTGGTAGTCTGTGTGAAAGCTTCCACACTCAGCTTTGTCTGAAACTCAGATGAAGCCAGAAAGTTGTCTAGAGTGTGAATCAGTTGTGCCATTGCATGGTGCAGTGAGTGGGAGCAGATAAATGACTACAGGTTCTTTTGGGTGCAAAGGTTTCTGTACTCTGTGTGAGTTTTTCCTCTAATCTGTAAAGCATAAATGTAGCGAGAGGAAACAATGGAGTAAGAAAATACAAGGATCTGAGATGACACAGCTAAACACTTGTTGGAATATAGAAGAAAAGAAAAAGGAAAAAAATAAGAGGTTCAATGATTTATAGTTAAGAGGTGAGGACAGAAGAAAACACTACACAGAGGAAGGAAGTGGGGACATAGGGAACAACCAGTTCAAGGCTTCAGTTAAGATGATTAACTATATAACAGGTTTTTAATTAATTCTTTTATACCAGTTTCAAGGACAGGTTTTAGGTCACCCTTGCCTAGCAGAAGGGTAGTGATTGTAATTCACTGAAGGCAAGATGGGTAGTATTTTTAGCCACAATGCCAAACAGCCATAATGTTTGAGAACAGTTGTTCTGCTCGGATGTCTTGGTTTGTCTAGTAAATTTGTCTAGATCTGTCAGATCTTTAGAAAAAACAAAGTGCTGTCTCAGTGGTTTTAAATTAATTTGTTCTTGCAACTGGGATTTAACAGTTCCTTTGAAGCAATTATTATTTTAGTACAAGTGTATATGAGATGCTACCTGTCAATGAGTACTTAGGGAATCCTCAGTATGCAGATCACTGACCTGATAAACTGTAACAGCTCCATGGGAGTTGTTATGGTCTGTCGCATCAATGAGTATTTAGGGACTCTTTAATATGTGGATTATTAGGACAGTAAAAACGTCTGCAGCCCATTGTGTCAGTGCAGCTGTTCCACATGAGTGTTAAGATATTACACAGCCTTACAGAACATTGTAGAAAAGTAGTTGACTAAGCTTATGTAGTAGCCCTGATTTTACATTAAAGGAGTGGTCTTTTTTAACATTTTCCCAAAATAAGAAATTTAGGCACAAATCCTCATACTAAATTCATTGAGTTTTGAGATTGCGTTTATAAAAATTCCCATTTCTCAATTACACATACAGTGAACAAAAAATTCCCAGATTGAATTCTGTTCTGATTCCTTCCCTACTTTTTTGACTGCAGTTTAGGAAGTAAACAACAAAAGTAACAGAAATTCTCCTATCCAGAAATATCTATCCAAAGAATAGACCAGGAATAAATTATCACATAAATAATCAAATTTTTTTAGTAGTACATGCCCTAAAACTGCTGAAAAGCTGTCTGGTTTGTAGTGGTCCCTTTACTAATCCATGTCTGTCACAGGGGAAATTGTGGAAACATGAGTACACATTCACACTCGTACTGTTAGAAGAAACCCACTATAAACATCTTCAAGGAGTCTGTAAATCTTTCCGCAATGTTCAAAACACATCTTAAGCTTAATGTTTTAAGTGAACAAGAGAGAGAGAAAAATAATGTGTCTTACTTGGAATACTTTTAAAAACTGATTCCTTCTCTTGTCATTCTTTGTACAGTCATCCAGAATACTTCAGTCTATTTTCCAGTTAAATTTAACACCGAAGTACTTCTGCAACTGCAGGTTTAGCTTTATAACTGACAACAGTGGCTGGATTTGTGAGCTTTTTTCCCAGTTTGCTAATAAATCAAATTTGAATTTTGCCCTTTCTGAATTCAAATTTAAGAAGCTGAAGGTGTAGCAGTAGCATTTTAAGGACCGAATGCTGATTTCTGCCTCTTAAACTGAGGAAAGCTGTGAAAAGCAAAGACTTATTAGGAGGAGTTGTCAACATAAGTTTACACCTCTGATATACACTGAGGTTCTCAAGGTTTCTGAAATTACATTTCTTATTTGAAAAAATATTCCATTATATCTATTACTAATACTCCTAGAAAAATAACATATCATGGTAACAGTATGCCAAATCAAAGAAATAGATGGAAAGTAAGAACAATGAAATATTAATAAAATTAACAAGTTGCTGTGACTGCTAGAATGATATGAAATGATCACATTAAGCAAATTATCGGGATAAAAAATTAACAATCTCTGTAGAAAAATTATTAATTTCTTTAAGCACTCCCGATTCAGAACTTTTCCAGAGTCAGTTTATGATTAGAAGTTTGAGATGGACTTGATATTTAAATTAAAATGACTTATGTTTGTATTGTTATCTCAATGCCAGTTATAAAATAGGATAGGTTAATCGATAATCACAATGAAATTAGTACAAAAATACATTTCTAAAATGTACATAAGGCCTG
Organism: Buteo buteo; assembly: GCF_964188355.1. Lineage (NCBI taxonomy): Eukaryota > Metazoa > Chordata > Aves > Accipitriformes > Accipitridae > Buteo > Buteo buteo. The sequence continues at coordinate 22,860,370 of NC_134186.1, read as the reverse complement.
CATCCTCTTATTGCAGAGGTACAAAGTTATAGATTGAAAGAAATATAGAGATGGCTTCACAACCTACTGCTTTCGTGGGTGGTTGTTAATCTACATATTTATGCATGATCTGAAAAAGCACTTACTGAAGAAATTGGTGAGAAATTCTGAATGATGTCTTTCATGATCCGTTCAAAACCTGGGAAAATAATGTGTGTTAAACCAACTATACACTTGCAACGTGTATGTTACATATGCACACACACATATATACACATATGTATATAGACATAACACACACTCAGCTCCTTTTTAAGAAAGCAGGAAAAGGCCTGTAAAGTTTATTGTGATAATGCAGAGGGAAAAGGTGTGGGTTTATGAGGTTTTTTTCATTCTCTTTCTTCCCTTTAGGCTCTCCATTTTCCGTCTAGACTGTTTTCCTTACCACCTTTTAAATCCTTTGTCTTTCATTCCAACTTCCCATTTTTCTATACTTTCTCTCCTGTCCTTATGACATTTTTGTTCTTAACCTTTCTTTTCTTTTACATGAAAATATGTAGTAAAATTTGAATTAATATGTACAAGTGTACTGCCTGCAAAAAAAATTTCCTTGCTTTAAGGAAAGTACAAAAATGAAAATAAAACTTTTAAAAGAAATGTGCTATAACATCATGAATAAGCATATGTTCAATTCAGTGGAACAGAAAACTTTTTTTTTGTAGTTTCCTATCTTTTTAAAAAGATTTAAGAAGTAGTTTTGTTTATAATTTGAATTACTTATTTCATTTTAGTAATTTGGGCCTCAGTTTCAATGTTTCATCAAAAAACAAGCATACAGATCCCACAAATATCGAATTACAGCCAGAACCTGTAAATTCAAAGTTTCAAAGTTCATTCTATGAAAATTTATCTATTGCAAAATGGAAAATAACAGTTAAGAAAACAAGTTCATATGCGGCATATAGGAGGTGTTAATAAATTATTTTATAAGTGATTATCCATTAAAGCATACTGATTCTATGAATGTGGCACAAAAAAATGTTTTATGTTTTTACTCAGTCATTTTATAATCAAAATACAGAGTAAAAACAGATGTATGAAGTCATTATTTGTAACAGCACCAAAACCAGCAAATGTTTCAGGATATACATGCAAGTTATTTTTGTCAATATTATACCACATATGAATAATTCATTACTGAAATTCTGCTATTATTTATAAATAAATAGCCATCTGCAGTATCATACTTGATATTCCATAATCCTACAAATACTGACACCAATGAGGAATGTTTTACATGTCACTAACTTAGCAGGACTGTTCTCACGTTAAAGAATAATAGTTCTAATTTAGAAAGCTTTTGGAGGCTAATCAACAACTTCTTCAGGTCTGAATTCAGGATATTCAGAGTAAAAGTAACATCAGTTGGTTATATCTGCCAGGTGCCAATGATTACTGTCACTTGTTTTACCCAAGAAACTAGAAAGAATGAGTACATTTTCCATCAGTGGAGATGTTAAAATAGCGTATTTACATTTGCGATCACTTCTATTTTGATTTTCAGTCTTTGAGATGTTAGAGTTCTTTGGGGTTTTATCAAAATATTAGAGGTAAATTTTAATAAGATACATGATCAGAGTTTTACTGTGATTAAAAAAAGGTACAAAATAGTTAAGCAGAAGTGTCTTATGCCATGAGGGCTATAGAAATACCTACCTATTTGACCAATTTGTTCATATGTTGATAGCAGTTATGGTCAGGTTGCTTTCTGGTAAAATCAGCTTCTAAAAATGCAAAACTGACTTACCTTTCTATACCCTGCCCTAAGGTTTGTCAGCTTTGTCTTTCTTCTGACTCCAGCCAGTCTTCAATACCCAAAGCAATAGACAGTGATGGGTAGGAGCGTAATTAGAGCTGTGTAGCCATGGACCAGTCTTGGACTCAGGTTACCTAGCTAAAGTGGACTGAAGGTGCATGGTACACTTGCCTTAGCAAGTAATGGTGAGAGCGTTGTTTTGGTTGATGCTGTTAGGTGGCCATTCCCTGTCGTGTTTAGTGCCTTACATAATCTAGCTTACAGGTAACCAGGCCATGACTAGGTATCGATCCAAAAGAAAAGGCAGAAATATCCTGGCCACCTGCCATGGAAAATGCTATTTTGGAATTTTGGATACTGCTGTCACAAGAAAGTCTGGCAGGATTGCATAGACAAATATAGCCAGTTTTCAATGAGAGCACTGATAGCTTGCTTTGGGGTTGAAGTGACAATATTTTCCAGTTCAAATGAGTTTTCTCTTTAAATATAATCACTTTGTTACTTTTCTGTCGGACTTTTAATTAGGCTGTACCCAGAATCTGGACCATGTGAGAGACTGTACTAGTACTCATAGAGACTGAGATTTATGGCTCTCTACACATTCATGATGCTGTGGCTGTTAATGTCATGTGGTCTCACGTAAATGCAGAGCTGCAACATGGAGTTGCAACTTCATATATTATCACAAGTGCCAAGCAGATTTGCAGAACTTTATCTCATGAGCTCACTACTGTTGTTCGGCCTTTGCCCTCGGAAAGGAGGAAGAAGTATTCATTGCAACTGAAGACGGTCTTCCGCTCACCTCAGTAGTAAGGGGAATAGCATATACAGGCATGGTCATTATCTTACCCTCCCTTTCCTTACGTTTCCTTTAACCCAAGTAAGAATTTTGACTTCTGATGCCCGTGATGAAATGGTCATTTTGCACATTGCAAATTTCAAAAATAGATAGATCAGTTCTAGTGAATTTGCATAGTGTCAATTACCACTGAAAGATTTCTTCATTGTGTGTTCCAGATACTCACCCACTTTGCCTTAATTTAGCTTTCATGCTGATTTATCATTAGGTGGTTATCACAAAACAGATCTTTCAATTAACTTTCCAGTATTTAAGATTTGTATCTGACAAATGATCATGATGATAACACATTGTCAGTCAACTTACTTAATACGCATACTATTTCAGAATAATGAGCACAAATAACATCAGTAAAAGTGCTCCTCTGACTGGTTTTGATTATGTGCGTTCAAGCTATATGGGCTGACAGTTGATATCCATAGGCTGTTTGTCTGTAGCATAATTCAGAAACGCATGTGTGAGCCCTCCCTTCTCCAAATACTGTGTACACTTTCATAGAAAGGGATGTATATATCCTTTCTGTACTTCCTATATACCACATAGCTGAGACAGAGAGACAGCTCTTTCTGTCTTAATCTTCCAGGTTAACCTGCTTTCTTCTGGTGGCAGCTTTTTCCATTGCCTCAGAGATCTGTGAGAGTTTTCCTCCTCTTCCTTCTCATCCATCTTCTTTCTACCTTAGGTTTGATCACTGGATATTTTTTCCCTAGAAAGTCCAGGGGATCTTCTTTTCAGACCACAAGATAGCTTCTTTCTGTCGAGTAGTGAGCAAGCTTTATGGTAACAATGAAGCCAACTCCTGTCCAACCAAGGGACTCTTGGACCCTCCTCTAAATTAATGATGTTTTGTAAGAAATACTGCTCGAAGCCCTCATAATGCAAGTGTTCATAGGGACAGGAATTCAAAGGAGAAAAAGAAGCTCCTTACACTGTGTGGTGGGTTGACCCTGGCTGGACGCCAGGTGCCCACCAAAGCTGCTCTATCACTCCCCTCCTCAGCTGGACGGGGGAGAGAAAATATAATGAAAGGCTCGTGGGTCGAGATAGGGACAGGGAGAGATCACTCACCAACTACTGTCATGGGCAAAACAGACTCCACTTGGGGATAATTAGTTTAATTTATTACCAATCAAATCAGAGTAGGGTAGTGAGAAATAAAACCAAATCTTAAAACACCTTGCCCCCTACCCCTCCTTTCTTCCCAGGCACAGCTTCACTCCCAGATTCTCTACTTAACCCCCACCTCAGTGGCGCAGGGGAACAGGGAATGGGGGTTGCGGTCAGTTCATCACACGTTGTCTCTGCCGCTCCTTCCTCCTCAGGGGCAGGACTCCTCACACTCTTCCCCTGCTGCAGCGTGGGGTCCCTCCCACAGGAGACAGTCCTCCACGAACTTCTCCATCGTCAGTCCTTCCCACGGACTGCAGTTCTTTATGAATTGCTCCAGCGTGGGTCCCTTCCCCGGGCTGCAGTCCTTCAGGCACAGCCTGCTCCAGCGTGGGTCCCCTGCGGGGTCACAAGTCCTGCCAGCAAACCTGCTCCAGCCTGGGCTCCTCTCTCCACGGGGCCACAGGTCCTGCCAGGAGCCTGCTCCAGCGCGGGCTTCCCACAGGGTCACAGCCTCCTTCGGGCATCCCCCTGCTCCGGCGTGGGGTCCTCCCTGGGCTGCAGGTGGAGATCTGCTCCCCCGTGGACCTCCCTGGGCTGCAGGGGGACAGCCTGCCTCACCGTGGTCTTCCCCAGGGGCTGCAGGGGAATCTCTGCTCCGGCGCCTGGAGCACCTCCTCCCCTACTTCTGCACTCACCTGGGGGTCTGCACAGTTCTTCCTCTCACATATTCTCTCTCCTCTCTCCAGCTGAAGTTGCTGTTGCACAGCTTTTTCCCTCCCCTTCTTAACTCTGTTCTCCCAGCGGCACTACCACCGTCGCTGATGGTCTCGGCCTTGGCCAGCGGCGGGTCCGTCTTGGAGCCGGCTGGCATTGGCTCTGCTGGACATGGGGGAAGCTTCCAGCAGCTTCTCACAGAAGCCACCCCTGTAGCTCCCCCGCTACCAAACCCTTGCCATGCAAACCCAGTACACACCATAACTGTTTCTCAGGTTTTATTGTGAAATATACATTCACATTTTCAGGGATTCTGGAGTTGAGAGAAATTAAAAGGATAGGGTACTGCTTTTATGGCTTCTGCATGGCATGCAGTGACACCAGCATTTATATATGGTGTTATGACTAAGGGTAAAATCTCTCTAGATAACATTTGTCTAGGTTATCATAGAGTGAAGTATGATAGATAACACACCTTGATGAATAAACCATTACAGGTAATTAATCTTTCTTTCTTATTTGCCGAAGGCTCAGCAACATAACTTTTAAGAACATTGAGAGACATTCCTACTGAGAAATGAAAACTGTTAAACAGATTATGAGCTAGGTGACAAATTTGTCATCCTCGCACGGATACTTGATACATATGTTATTCTGTATAACAGCAAAACTACCATTTATGCAAATAAGGTGAAACAGCCTTTACATGAGTTGAAGTTGCAGATCAGAGGTCTTGGAGTCATTTGTGATTTCATCTATATGAAAGCCTTAACATTTGAAATGAAGTCCAAATATGAACCTATTATTTGATCACTGTACTTCACCATCGAGTGTTGCTCTAGTAAAGCAAGATGACAAAATATCTAAATAATGTGTGCATTTCAAGATGCCTTCATTTCTGTTTATGTATGTACAAAAACATATTTGTGTTAATGTGTAATAAGGATTTTAATAAATGCTTGAAAATGGATTTCTTAATATGCTCATTATGTTTCTAAGCCTGCTAATTCTTTAAGGAAATGAAGAAAAAATAATGAAATGATGTTACACAGGTACTTAATTTTTTTTATCTCTGATACTACTCTGGTAATTAATGTCTGGTTTATGCAAACTAGACGATATCTCTTACTGGACACATTACTGTCAAGAAAATATTACTTGCCTTAATTATCAGTAATGAAGCAGGGATAAGCTGCTCACTTAGATATAATATATCTAATGACCTTTTCAGCTAGAGGTTGTGATGAAAGGTATCAGTTTCACAAATTATGCCTCATTCAGTTTCTGGCCTTTGTCTAGATTAATGTTTTGAGGATGAGTTTTAAAGTCAGACATAAATTGTGTTTGGTGTTTAAAATTGATTTAGTGTCTTGCTTTTAGTACATCATTTTCTCTCTTATAAATTACACCAAGCCTCATTTTTATCTTCATGTTTTATTATGAAAGTCAATAGTTAAGTCTAGTCTTGTCTTATTAACTACTGCTGTATATTTTGACAATAGTAGCTGGCAGAGGAAGGCTTAAATAAGCATTTTAATGTGAAGGTGTATCATGTTTTTTAAAAAGCTTGTCTTCAGTTCTGTTTATTTTTAAAAACTTATTGATCAAAGTTTTTCTTTCCTAATTCTTAACATATAAACCAGTTTAAAAAACATAATCTTTCCTAACTGTTATTCTAGTTAGTATCATTAGGACTGAAATAGATAAAGTTAACCGCTTTCTACTTTTTCCTTAATCTGTGCTCTACAATATGATCTACTCCAAAGTATCTGATTAACTGTATAACTGTGATAGTGTTTATGTACAGTGAATATGTACAGGAAGTGTTTCTCCATGTCCTGAATGACTCGGGTCCAAATGGACTTCCACTGACGTAGTCTATTTGGTGAGCAGTTTGAGCCCATGACCTAGATGTGGTTCAGATTTTTTTTGGCTGATTCAGCAATGACATCAAGAGTGAATCTAGCAGTCCTTTACTCTGAAGGATGAAACAGTGCAGTGATACTTAGTAAATTTTAAAATTCCAATGTACATAAGTACCTTTTAGAAAATAAGTTCTATTTTCTTCTCTTCTTGTGACTTATTCTGTAGGAATTCGATCATATTGTGGTGCTTGTACATCCAGCATACTTGGTTTCAGGCATTTGGAGGTAATTTAGGAAAAAGTCCGTAATAAAGGATCTGTTATATCTGTACTGATATACAAAAGGAAGATGTAGCATGGTCATATATCAGCTCGATGTGCTACATATTTACCATTTAGAATTGTGGTTGATCTGCACATGATAAGCAATATGTCCATGGATCAATTTAAGCAGTAAGCATCAACCTTTCATTCCTACAGCCAGCATTTTAGTTGGTTCCAGTATAGTCCATTGAGCTCTCATAAATAACTCAACCCATGATAGTAGTTAGGATGGATGTTCCTTAGGTCTCAGCTCAGGTTTGAAACCAATCTTCAGTCTTCTGACATACAGGAATGTAGGTGACAGAGTCTTTAAAGACTTCAGATTTCTAATTCCCTTGGAGGAGTTAAAATTCTAGCCTGTGTCTGTGTTGAACAGGATGTTGAGACAACTACGTCTTACCTTCCTCATGGTAAAACTCTCACACTGTCCTGTTCTCAGCCTGCCTCTGTGTCCTTAATACATTGGCTTTTATCAGAACTCTCTGTAGTTTGACTTGACAGAAATAAACCTATCAATAATAGAGGTGATTGCTCAGATCCACAGTGTGATTTTGAACAAAATAAACCCTATAGACCTCAGGCTAAACTGAGAGGAAGGAGAACAAAGCAAATTGTTCTTTTGAAAGCCTCAGAGATATTAAATTAATTGGTGGAGCAGGAATTAATCAGCTGATCCTGATTCTACTTGCCTCAACCAGAGGAAAGATTAAGGGCCTGATGCAGAAGGAAGCAGCCCTGTTCTTGCCACAAATGCATTTTTTAAGGTAGCTCATTCCCCGGCCTGGACTGAGTGCAATCTCCTGCTATTTAGTCGAGATGCCACTGCTCTTCAATGTGGATAAAAGAAATATTTCCACATTTCATAGTGCGGATTCCACAGGTTTTGACAAACTGTTTGCCATCCTTTTCACAGGAAAAAGGGAATACGTCGAGTGCTCAGCCAAGGAATATGCTACGCTTTTTTCCTTTCATAATAGTATAATGTAAGTGTGACTGCTTTAAAAATTGGCATTTTTGAAATTTATTTTAAAAATTTTAAATGGTCACTTGGGGAGGGTACCATTTTAATATGCCACACTTTTCAAAAATGTTTAGTCTAGTATGAGAACAACAAACTGTGCTTGATTTACACTTTGAACTGTTTGATACAGTCTTATATTAGACACAACCTGAATATAAGATACACTGAAAAACTTCTCTTTATTAGAAATACCACCCTTTGGACCATAACATTTCTTGAAATGAGGTTAAGTAATTAAACAGTAAGTGGGACCGTAACAGTGTGGTTATTAGGAAGACAGCAGCAGTAAATGTAAATTAAATCATATTCTTCTCCGTTAAACAATGTTTTATTGTGTTAACAAACAATGAAGAGAGAAATTAAAGTATAGCTACAACAAATTTAAGTGCTATCAATAATGTGTCAAAATGAGTTGAAATCATTCATTTGAACTAAAAGAGCACTTAAATATATTCGAAAGCAAATCCAATATTTTAGAAGATTGTAAACAGAGTGGGAAGAAGCAGACATAAGCCAAAAAAAAAAAAAACAAAAAAACCAAACAAAACCAAAACTTACCAAGTGGAATAAACTGAAAAATTCTTGGAGAAACTGGATAAACTAAAAAATTAATTTTAAAAGTGGTCATTTAATTATTAAGTATTTATATGCTTAGTGTGAGAGTGCAGAAATATCAAATACATCAAATAATTTGAAATAATGTAAATAAGTAAAACGAATCACCTCTAATAATATAGTTAAGCCATTTCTCTCAGTTCCTTCCACTGCTTCACTAATATCTACTTCATTCAACTGTTTTTCAACTTCTTACATCAGCTGCTGTGCATTTTTACTCCTTATCATCTCTTCGTAAACTGTATCACAGCCAAAATGGACAAAAAGGTCATTAATAAATTCAGTGATCATTATTTAAGGTAGGTGGCATGAACATTCACTGGCAAGGGAGTAAATATCCTAGTGTGTTTGTGGATCTAAAAAACTCTTACATGTGTAATCTCTCTCCCAATCTCTATGGAGGATTCATATTATTAGTCTTTTTTTTTTCCTAGATATCTGTAATATAAATAAATATTTTGCATTTTATGTTCTCAGTTCCTTGTACTAGGGTTTCAGTAGAATATGGGATTGATTGGCTTGGACCAGTGCTTGAAAAGATGTATGAAGATATTCTGATCCCTGCTGCAAATTAAAGCCTAATTAATTGATCACCATTTGGATTTACAAACCAAAGTCCATTAGGCTAGTCTCTGAATCACTCCCTGAAAAATCCCTGCAAAACATTTTCCATTTGAGTTTTTGGTTAACTGAACAACAAATCTTTTCCCCCTGATCAGTTCTGTATTCCTGGTACAATATATGTCTCTTACTCATAATGCCTCTGATTAAAAACAGTCAAAATACACAGAGATAGTGAGGAGGTATTCATGCTGCAATCCTTCCTTCAGCATGAATTGCAGAAAATTCATATGGCTGTACCTGTAAGTCTTACGTGGAAATGGCTCTTGGACTTTTCTCAAGATTAACCTCATGGAAACTTGTCTGCCACCTGGGGCTCTTTGCTAGCCACAAGTGTAAGCTTCATGAAACTCTTTCTCTGCAAAACATTTGCTATGCCTTGCTTCAGTCCTGGTTCACCTGCCAGCTACAAAAGGCAATTGCAGACCAGACCAGAGAAACACTGAAAACCTTCACTGTATTAAAAACTTGAAGGAACGTCTGCCGCTCTTGTAGTTACATGGAATGACTGTTTTATCCGCTCCAGCTCCAGCATATTGGCTGGAGTGCAGGTTAAATAGCCAACACCAATAACTAAATTAGATATTCTCAACAAAACCTGACCTTAAGGTAAAAGTCCCAGGGGTTCACTCTCAGCTGGCCTCAATCTACCCCCCTGCCTGTGCACCCAGAATTAACCACAGAACTCCTGCTGATGTTAAAGTTAATTTAAATGTAAATCTAGATTAATCCCAGATTTAATCCCATGCTCAAAATGTTGCACATTACATACATTCTGGTTTTATAATACCAACCTGAGACCCAAGTCTATGATCTTACTCCAGAAAAATTTATTTGCAAGATTAGTGGACTACTTGGTAGTCCATAGAACTATATCAGTAAAAAATTAAGACTTTTACTGTTCAATAATAACTTTACAAGGCATTGTTTTATCTGTCATTTTTGTTCACTTTAAACCAGAAAAAATGGAGGAGTAATAGTAAGAGTATGCACCCCAAAGAAGAAAACATGAAAATAAAATATCACATTAGAAAGGAACATATGTAATAATGAGATTGAACTTGTGGGTGTATTTTAACCTCTATAATATTACTTTGAAACCCTTGAAATGTGATTACATAGTGGCAAAAATGATGGCTGTGTTAAGTGATTGCTTTATGAACCAGAGCTGCAGTAATAGGTTATGTTTACATGTGTTTTAATAGCATAAAGACACATGGGAAACAAAAATCATAACATTTTGAAAATCACTTCAATATTAGTAGATTTAATATAATGTGGAAGTCCTTAGTCATTGTAGTTGAAAAAATGGACATACATTTCTGATTTTCTTCTGTTTTCTGATACTTATATATATTAATATGTTTTCAAGTCTATCTTCTAAATATTTTAAACAATATACCCAAAGGTGTTTGGTTAGATGCTTTTCAAAGTATAAAATAAATTATATTGTGAAACTCAGTACATTTTTTTATTTCATGATTACTTCACAATAATAAAATAGTAACATTTTGGAATATTGCATTTCACTAGGTACCTTTATTGGATTTTAACCTATTTTTTTACTGTAAAGCATTATCTGGCATACTCAGATCATTAGTTAACTTGCATATATGATAGTAAAATTTTGTGTTTTAAAAATTTGCTATTATAGTAACCATAGATAGAAAGAGGGCAAAGATCTACTTGTTGTAATACTGTTAAAAAAAGGCTGGTAGTGATGAATCATGAAATTACAAAATACATGTAGGATGGAATTTTAAAAGATGGTTAAGTAACAGAAGTGGGTTCAGTAGGGGCTTCATATTCTACTTCATTTCAGAAAAGGAACGATTAAAGTAATCTGATACTGGCTGTATATTCAGGTTGATTTCAGGATCAGTGAAGCATTGCTACAACACAGTGTTAGTAAAAACAACTTAGTTTCAAGATTTAAATGGAATACAGTGTTATTTTTAGCAAGGGAATGATACTCAAAATTTGCAATTGAATGACAAAATACAATATATGATGTGTGTAATACTAGGTGAAGTTAGTGGAAAATGATGGCTTTCAGTAAAAAAATGACCCTTTAATCTAGAAGAAGGTATTGGAAACAAATTAGAATTATGCAAGTAAAGCAGTTGTATAAATGAAAATAGTGGTCTAAATTATACCAGAAAATAATACTGATAATTTTGTCAGATATCTTTCCATTGCTAGTAATATGTTATGTGATATTACTTCAAAATACTAACAAATGTTGGGGAAAGACATTGTTTTGATTGCTTGTGTAGGGGCTTGTATTTCTCAACAGTTCAAAAAAGGAATAAAAAATTTCATCAGAGACCGATTAAGGTCTCCAGCAGAAATTTTACATTAGTCCTTTGGCTTCATTTAGCTGTAGTTTTCAGAAGACTCTGCCACAGAGTAATAAAAGTCTGATCTGCTTTACCTCTCAAGATGTATGCTGTGAAACTTTTATTTAGGCTTGTCTTCAAAAGTTAGGTGAGTATGGATTTTCCAGGATCTCTTTTCTTCTCTTAACCATAAAGATCAAGAGAAGCCAAAATTTTCAGTATATCTTTGAGATGTATTATGTTCCTGATTGTACAGGAGGATGAATAATTCACGTTCTGCTGCTCTTGTTTTCTTAATCGTATCTTTTTAATACTTAGTGGTGGTGTCACATAAATTTGATCTGTAATCAGAGGAAAGCCATAAATGCTGACTGATGCTTAGCCTGAACCAGTAAGCCAAAAAACCCACTCCTTTGCATGCTTTGACTCTCCATGCCACATTCTGAGGGACTGGGTTTGAAAAGAAGTTATATGCAGGTCAGCAGAAGTTGCCTTCACTAACAAATGCACAGCAAGTCTACCTATTCTCTTATTTGCTACAGATAGTGACGGACTTGGCAAATCTTTGTCGGAAAACTGGTCCTTTCCATTTATCCAGCTGAATGCTTTGTATTTCATCAGCACATTGGGGATTCAAACATTCTGCTGGTATCTTTGTCTGTCTCAGGATGTGAGTCTTTCTGGCTGGTGCCAACTCATTTAACCCACGTGGTGGCAAATGAACTAAATTGTTTCAGTAATTTCTACCTAGTTTTCCAAGTTGATGGAAGATTCCAAGTTGAGGGTTTTTTATTTGTTGTTGTAATAGAAGATATGTGAAAATACACGTTTCCAGAGTTCAAAGGAAGAGCAAGTATGGTGAAAGATCTTGCATCCTAAATCAGTACTCTCTATGGAAGCGACCACTGAATTGAACATTGCATAGTTCGTAGCAATAAAATTATCTTGCTCCAAAGATATTCCATTCTGAATGGACATAGAGCTGAGAGAGACATCTTACAAATGTGGAGACACAAAATAGTAGTGAGAATTTTTTTCCAGAGTTAGTTTTTGCAGGGCTGGGAACTAAACCAGGAACTTCTCAGGCCATGTCTAATTTCTTCATAGGAAGAAAAAAGTCTTTAGTTCCTGCTGCACTCTTGTATACTTAAAGTTCCCCAACAGCGGTTGTATATTGTATATTGACATCAAAACTTTTGAAATTGTGCAAGAGCCAAAAAAATTACATTTAGACTGAATAGTAAGCCATGATTTCATAAGTCTAAAAATGCCTCTGAAAGCAGCTGTATATTCCCTGGCTGGACTCATCCTTTAGAACTTGCATCTAAAACATTTCAATTTGGCCTCAATTAAAAGTGTATTTACACATGAGTTACAAAATGATCCTGTTTAATTGATTTTTCCTTAGGTATTGTATAACAACATGGAGAAATATCTGTGGAACTGTTTTGTTAATAAATTCCCAAATACTTTTTTCCCCCAATATTACACTGTGTTAGTTGAAGCCTAAAAGGAAAGCGTGCTTCATTGCTGCCATATTAATGATACCTTTATGACTACATATACTTAAAAATATAAGTTAGGAAGGGTATTGGTTAAATATTTTAAATAAGTCTTTATAATATCGTTCGAGAAATGTCAAATAGAATTTTTATTTTAAAAGATTTTGTTGGAATTTAGTCTTTGAAAATATTAATAACAGCTTACAGCAGGTAGGCTATAAAATAACACTGTATGCTGTCTATTTAGTTTCTGGTTGAAAAAGCACAGCAGTACTTTAGTTCATTACCTTTGAAAAAAACAGTAACAAGATAATACAGCTGCCTCTGATTAAGATGTAAATTCTTTCTAATTAGAATGTAAATTCTTACATTTAAATGAAGACATCAATTGTCAGGATGCCATATGATATCTTATTCCACCTTGCCTGAATGAAGCCCTCACTGTTCATCTATGGCACTAAAATAGTTTTGCAATCCCTTTGTTCTCTGATTCTTGTAATATTCTCTCTTCATGTTCCCTTTACACATTGCTTTTGTTTGTTTTCCCCTTGCATCTGATATTGTTGTGTCTTGGGATTTTACAGAAATTTGGAATGAAAATTGAGTTCAGTCAGTGCCAGTATTTGCTTGTGCCTCAATTACTTCTGCTGAATTTTCTTCAATGCAAATCAGGCAGGTTGCATAAAGTGGTGCATGTATTTGAAATAATTAATTTTCCGTAAAATGATGGATCAAGTCCAATCAACCTTCATGAAATCTAAATAAAAGAATAGAGAATTAGAAATTAATTAACATTTTGTGTTGCTAATACTTTATTATGCAGTCTAAACTATAAATAATAAGTTTTATTTTTGAGCATAACTTTTTATTATGAACTGTTGATGATAACCTTTGACATAATTATCTTGTTAAAATATATCAGTATAAGTATGTTAACCTAAATTTAATGTCATGGAAGGCATTGTAAATTAATAACATTTTGAAGTAGAAAATTACAAGATACAGAGAGTTTAAGAATTGACCCATTAATTATTTTTGCATGTAAAACTCTTCCACAGAGTTAGGGCAATATGTGTCTACCAGTTGATTTTAAAGTGTTTAATTTCATTGTTTTATTAAACCAGGCCGTAATACTAAGTCTTGTTGACTGAGAACATAACTGGATGTTTTTTGTTGGCAGCCTGGTTTTAATCAAATACCTGTGTAGGAAAAGTTTACATTCTTCTTACAAGCACACGCCTTCTGTTGCTACTCCAAATCATTCTTCTTTTCCCCATTTATGAGCTATATTAATTTTTAGTATGTATTTTTTACAGAGCATTTCATGCCAATAAGATTCACCACATATCAGGCTTGGTCATAGGTAATGACGCTGGTTTTGGTAAAATGACACAAATCTTAATATAAATGGCAAAAGATATTTTGATCTAACATAATTAGATACGTATGTGTTGTATAAATATTATTGATAATGCCTTTATGTACAGAAAGGTGTAATTATGACCAAATTGTTAGTAGTAATAACAGTTTATGTGATGATTCCAGTTCAACTGATATTCCTGTATCACAGATTTACTTCAAATATTAAATATAAAGATCAGGAAAAGTTGAGTGCAGTTTTAAAAAGTTAGAAAACCTTCTCATAACAATAGTTAACGTTGGTGTTAGCATCATTTATAGTTTAACAGTGCTTGCCATAAGATCTTTCATTAAGAGTATTGCCCTGGTTTTTTCCAACTGAATTGTAGCAGGTGTCACTTTATTAACAAAACACAAAGACTGCACTTGTTTGTTAGGAGAGAGTCATAAGAGAGACTTAACGTTGGATTTTTTTACATTGTCACAAGCAGAAGGGCTCATTATGTTAGAAAAATGTGACTTACTGAACACGAATACGTGATCCACTTTTCTCATTTTAGACCTCAATATAAAATTTTCTTATATAAGTCCCGTTTTAATACACCTATAACAATCTTATCAAAACAGGAAGTTGAATATGGTCTTCCAAATCCTTTTTACTCAGTTAGGAACTATAAAAAAATCATTATAACTTCAAATTATGAGTTCAAATATGCCACTTCTACCCCTGAGAACTGCAAAATAAGCATAAAAAGCGATTATTCCTGTGAAACCTCCAGTTATATAAATGGTTGATCAATTTGCACAGAAGTAGCTTTGTGTCAGTGAGGAACTAAACTGTGCATTAAATTATTTGTAGGATAAGGCCTTATTACTCATGCATATAACTTTTAAAATTCACAAGAGTTAGAGTATCTTATGCATAGTATTAGGTGGTCAAATATTCTCAAGTACAGTGTTAATAAATTTGCGTGTCTCAAGTGATTCCAACAGTTTCAGCAAAAGAGATACTCAAAAACAGAGTTTATAAGTAACATCAAAATAGGCTGCATAATGTGTTGTCAGTGATGATCTCAGCACTGTCATTGAGAGTATTGCAGAAGAGAATTTCTCATTAAGAGAAATGCAGAAGTATTTTACATGGAGAGCTTACTCTGAAATTCTGGAGGACTTTTGTCATCCTCATGTCTATTTCAGAGGAAAATTGTAATAAACATGAACCTCTACTGTTATGAAGCTTTATATAAATATATATATTCCTTTAAAAAATGTTTACTGGTACTGAAAACTGATGCATTTTGTTAAAGGGAGGAACATGCCATGATCTTAAAGAAGCTCAGTTATTTCAGTTGGGGCTAATCAATACCAGCTAAGTATTAAGAAATTACCCTGTATTCACTGTGTCGCAGAGAAAACAGATACATTATTCTGTCTTTTAGGGTGATTATATTTCAGTGCGTGTGTATATATTTTTTTTTTCTAGGATGCTTTGGATGCTATATTAATATTTATACTATACCAAACAGATAATAGATTAGTGTCATGTTTCATAATATAGTTAATAATTCTCTTAGTGAGTGAAGAAGAAATAACTGATCAGTTTGGCGTAGATACTGAAAGTGGTAGGAAGTAAGAGAATTCATCCAATTAGACTAACATCCAAGAAACATGATATAGATAACACAGTAATAAAAATAAATCTATGTACTCAAACATTTTCATGTGTAAAATGAGCTGGAAGACTAGAAACTGAGCAGATTCTAGCCTTTGAGGGGATTTGTTAGAGAAATAACAAATAGCATAATTTACAAAAATTTTCCTCCTGTTGCTTTCTTTCCTCAAAATACCCTGTGGTGTACCTACAAAACAAAGAATTTTACAAATCATCTTCATACTTGCTTCTTTAATATTATTTTAAGTATTTTTCTGAATGAGAGGAGCAGACAGTAAAAAACAGGTCCAATAAACAAATTATTCACTTTCAGATTTTCTTTATCACTTGATCAGTACCCAACTCCCCTAATACTTTTGGTCTGGATTACACGATAAGGTGATGGTGGTGTACTTCCTTTTCTGCAACACAGTGATTTGTCCTGTATCTCTTCCTCCTTGAATTTATATTTGGTGCCTTTATTGTCTTTTACTTCATTCTGTATTTTACTCAGATATTATTTTTCTCTAGCAAAAAAAAAAATTGCTTCCCATTCACAGTTCATTCTATTCATCAGTCTGACCAATTTGGCAATTTCTCATTCATCGTAGACATTGTAAATCACATCTCTGGAGCTTTCTTTGCAGTCCAAGTCTCTGTTAGTTCTTTTTCTGTGAAGGGAATCCTAGACCCTCCTATTTCCTGAGAGTCTACTGCCGCATCAACAGGACTGTTTAAAGTGTGAGCTTACTAAGTTTGTGGAAGTAATCTTATTTATATCCTGCCATTAACTAATTTAGTTTTCACCTTCAGTAAGTTCTAGAATTGATCTACCTTTTGTGGCTAGCCTATAGTTTCTATTTTTATATGCTGATATGTTAAATTTTCTGATGAATCGAATCTCAGCTGTAATTACAGTCTTCACTGAATACCTCAGTAGGATGTGTCAGCAGAGAAGGTGAATTACGTTCTGAATCATACCAGGCTCATATCTCTCCCTCTCTAACAGTGTCTCTCACAGACGTATCTTTCTCAGTTCTGCCAGAAATTTTCATCAGTTATTATCTTCTCTTGCTTTGGACATTTCCTCTTCATGTGATATTTGTAACTATTCCTAACATTGGGAGAGTGTAGGTCTGTAATAATAGCTGTGTAGCTAAGTTTGATATGGTCCCCTTGCCAAGGGAAAGTATCTCTTCTTTCCCCTCCTGTCTTTTTTTTATTTTATTATATTACATTAGTAGGGCCATCTTGAGGGCTCTGTTCCAAAGGCATAAATATCTTTTACATGACTCAGCACCATCAAGGTCAGCTTCTTCACATTTTAACACTGTCTATATTAAAACCTGACATATTTCTACAAAAGTCCAGCAAGCTATTTCCATTTTATATGTAAATCAAATTAGATTTGTTTTGCCTCCTGGAGTTATTTTGCCACTACTTAAATTGGTAAGAGAACTGTGTAGAGCGGAAGTGTCATTGCAATCAATTTTTAGAACACAAGCTAAACTTTGGGTTGAATGTCAGTCTATCTACAGATAATTTCATAGGTTCGAGGGGGTTGTTCTGAATTTTGAAATATTTCAACACTCCACAAAACAGTTTTACTTGTCTCCACCAAGTAACTGCGAGGCAAACTGCCAGAGTTTGTTGTACTAATCATTTGTCTCTACAGTTGGTGAGGAAACAAAGACATTCTGCCATATTAATGGGGAAACATCTGCCCTTCAAAAGAGAGAAGTCTGGTTAAATAAAAGAGAATGACTTATATTGTCAGTATAACTTATATTGTCAGTATAAGAAAGAGTGTGGAATAATTAGTGGGGAATTATAGGTCAGGTGTAGGGGTTTTGTGATATTTTTGGTCCCATTTATTAAACCTGCCAGGTTTTGCCAAAATGCAGGCATAGATAAGAACTTCAGTTTAAACTCTCAGTATTAGCTAGACCTGCCAAAGGCATCTGAAAGAGTCAAAGCTAAACAATTAAAGAATTCATTTGCTATGATCTTTGCAGCAGGATTCCCATTACAAAAAGATGGAGTAATACCTTTTCTTCCTCCACAGTCACAAGAGGAAAACCTTTCCCCTCGCATACTGTATTGCATAAGACAAAATGAATTAATACATGTTTATGATGATTGTGTTATTCATTTTACTTAGAAGTGGAGAGGTGATGGAATGAGAAACAAATATTTTGGATAGATGTTTTTGCAGAGTAAATGAAAGCAGTGCTGAGTATATGAATAAGTCATGGTAAAAACAGTTCAGACAGTTATTTTTGACGTACATAGCATTATTTTGCCTAATATGTATATTAGGTATGGCTTTTGCTTATATTATGCCCTGAATATGTCATCAAAAACCGTCTTCTGAATAAACTTGTTTAAATTACAGATACAAGGACCCAGCGTATTTTAAAATATCCCTTAAAAAGTATGCAGAGTAGAAGTGACATGGAAATTCTTTCCGTGCATCTATTAATTTCATTTGCTTTATTAATTTTTAAAAGTTGAGAGATGGCTTCAAAATTGTGTATAGTAATGTTCAGTATTAAGCAGTAAAATAGGCAGAGGCTTTGTTTTTCACTTTGTTGGTGGTTTTTCACTTTTATCTTAAAAGAGGGAGCCACTTTAGTAATGCAGCTTCTAGAAATGTGGATATCCATTACTAACTACCCCACTACCATCAACCAGACTGAGCCCATCAGCCTGCATTATTACTACAAAAAAAGAAGTTGCAGCTTTAGGCATTGAAAATAGTGAGTTTTCTCACTGAATGCTGATGTATGTGCAAATACGTGTGACCTGATTTGAAGACCGCTTAGGTAGAGAACTGTATGCCTACATTACTTTGTGAACTTTAATATGAACCATGTTTTTAACAATGTAGTTGTAATAATTCAAAAGTCTGCAAAACCCAAGGATAAAAGCACTTCTCAGCAGGCTGATAGTACTAAGTAGTGCAAATAGTACAAATACACAGATGTTGAGTATTTGGTATGTACCAAATAAATCATTTTGTACAAAAGGGTTATGGGTGGCACCTTGAAATAAAAGTAGACCTGTCTAAAATTATAGTTCCAAGTAGTTTATACATACAAGATTTTAGCATTCAGATACGCAGATGCTTGATTCCTAACATTCACTAAAAAGGTGTTTGAGATACGTAAGTGATTGGTTTAAAAAGATATAAAGCAATAGAAATACACAACAAAGTGGTTGCATTATAGTAACTTCGACTATAAATCACTTATTCACATTCACTTGTAATTTGCAGTCATCCAGATCTGGATGACATTCAGAAAATTATGTCCAATGATTTTCAAGGTCCAGGGTGGTTCTCTACACCTCCTTCTGTCTCCTCATCCTGTGGGGTTATCAGTTGACTGTTTTCCTGTTGGGAATGGATGCCACTCTTTCTACTCAAATGAATATCCAATGCACCCTTCTACACAGCTGTCCCCTTAAGCTTGTACCTTATAGTATATGAGGCTTGAAGCATTTCTTAGATATTACATGCCTTCACACCAAATTTCACAGTTCTGTATTTAAAATTCTAATCCATTCTACTGCTCTAGCTGATAAACCTTTATTCATTCAACAGATTTCTCACAACTGGTTTTATCTTTGACATAAAATAATGGTATGATAAAATGACTTAAAAGCAATCATCTGGGCTGTTAAACTTTAGCAATTTCCATTGATGCATTATAGATACAGACTGCATTTGTTTTATTTTTAATTCTTCGTCACATTATTGGTGTTTCATATAAGCATGCGTTGCTTGTAATTTTTTATAAAGCTTGTATAAGTATGTAAAAGAAACTAATAAAAACTTGACAAAAGCCTAATCCAATGTTATATCTAAATAAATCATTCCTGGCCCAATACTATGTATACAATTCTTCTATGCATTTTTGGTTTGTGTTTATACTATCCATTAAATTAGAATTCTAGTCTCTCATTTCAATAGCAGTCTGAGATTTTTTTTTTTAACTGCTTTACTTGAGTTGTTCTATTGGGGTTCTCCACTGGTCCGACCATTTAATAAGTCCAGCACTGTTTGTGTATAATCTTACATAGAAGAAAAGCAGAGGAGTAAAATGTCTTTTTTACTAATTCAGAGATCAGTCAAAACAGAGTGAGATTAGTGAAATACCTTTTCCACAATCATCTGTTACAAATTCAGATAAATAAGTATGAGCACCTACATCCCTGTGAACGTGCATGCTAGGGAGATACTTAATTGGCCAACAGCATGTTGTGTCCCTTTGTATGTGAAACACAGTATATGTGTATGTATATATATACATATGTATAGGTATATATACTGCTGAAGGAGCTTAGATAGTGCTAATTATATATACAAAATAAAATTAAAATTTCTTCCACATAAATGTTTTGTGTTTCGATCCTGAGTGAGTCTTAACACAAGCAGAGGTGATCATGCAGATGTACATAGTCAAATTTTAAAAGTTGACAGAATGGTTCATGCATGTATGAGTTACCATATAATATAGAAATCTTTGCTAAACTCTATTTTTTATGACCTACCTATGTATGCTGAATTACTGATGTGTAATCACTTTACTGTTCCACAATAAATTGCTACCATAGCAACCTCATAGTACTGTGGAACAGCATCCTCCCAGATCTAAGCCAACAACATGTATTCAGTTACAAACCAATGAAGATAATTTAATAAAAAGTTTGTAAATTCAGTAAAGTTCATCCATTTTTTAATTCACTTAGAAGTTGTCCTTACTGACTATTGCAGTACTAAAATTATATGTTGGTAAATTATGTTATGCCCTGTAGCTGTCTTTGTTCTTAGTATTTATTTAACATATAGAAGGCATTAATTATAATCCAGAAGTCCAGCTGAGAGCATCCCACTATGCAGGAAAAGGGAGATGCCATTTTTGGAACTGAGCAACAGTAATCTGAGAAGTGCTAAAAGGTATGGTTTTAGCATATCGGTTAAATATTGTTTTCTCACCTTCCCATATGCATTGTATTTCAGTTGTCAGTTTATTACCTTGCTGTGGATGTCTGTTAGAGTAAGAATTGAAGTCCATGATTGTTCTTGAAAATGAAGCTTTCTCCATTCATGGAAGCTATTTTTTCTCAAAAAATAGAGACTGGTGGTGGCAGACACCTTAGGCACAGCTACTTGAGCCATAATGCTGATCCAGAATATTTTTTCATAGATGCCACAGACAGTCTTCATGAATCTATAATTTGTCTACTTTTCAATTGCTTGACTATTGTGAGATCAGCATCTAATATGGAATGTGTGATACTTTTTGAAGAGAAAATACTTCTTTCACTGTCTTTTGGAAGAGACCTTAGGAGAAGGAGGTGGGATATTTTGAAGCAGTTTTCTTGAAATGATTTGCATTCACAAATTTTACCAAATTTTCAACGAGTTCAGCTGCCATTTGTACAGACCTAAAGGAACTGGCTGTATTTACAAGTACTCAGTAACTCTTAAAAGCAATGAAATACGATGGCTACTTCATATTGCCACTTTCCAATATCTTTATCAGAAAAGTTGAATAATGATCTCCCATAGGAGATGGTGATTCCTGATTAACAGTTGAATTTAAAAATTTTACATGATTTACAGTATGTGCAGCCATTGAAGATGCTCTAAATAAACAGTAACTATGTTAACCTGTACATTCCTGAATATTTTATACACAGTATTTGAAAATCCATTACAAAATTGGTTATTTCTTCTAGGAGCATGTAGGTGTCCCTCTCAACATAAGCATACAGCTTATCAAAATAAAGACCAAAATATACTCTGTATATTAAACTCTTAATGAATTTGCCTTGTGTCTAACTTGGAGTTGAAATACAATTGTAGGATTCTTTAAAAAATATGTTCACTTCTACTTTGAATCTGTTGTGGTAAGGAAAATACAGATATAAACTTTTCTCATTCTTGTCTGATTTTATGCAAGTTACTCCTTCAATTTCCTTAAAATTGCAGGTACTTCAGACAAACTATGCTCCTAACTTTTGATATCGTATCCACACAAAGCAATCTTTTCACTTTGTATGTGAGATGTGACATGAGCAGGTCTCTAGAAGGACGAAGTTACAGAACAATGCTAGTCAAATTAAGTAATCTTTCATTTCCATGGGTGTGATATAGGTGAGTGGGTGTTCCCTTGTGCTTCTCATGTTTCCTTCTGTTTATGAATTCTACTGTACATATGCTTGTCATTGCTCACAGGTTATTCATACCAAACCTATTTAGATGGTCTTTCCCACACATCCAATACCGAAATGAGATACCTCTATTTTTATTCTATTAAAATAAAGTCAGCAGGAAAATGTTCAGTGGTTACTAAACTGCCTGTGCCAAAATAATTGTGATCTTGTCAACACTTGTAATAATTTTCTACAAGCACTCCATTGTAATGCAAATAATGACATTATTTTTAAAATAACCATAATGGAGGTTGAAGGAGAAATGGCAAAATTTGGCATTATGCCATATATTCTTACACCTATGTGCACTACACCTTGTGCCTACTCTCCTAATTAGTTTGTCTTTATTTTCAAGTGTTTGTGGGAAGAGAGAAGTGAGGGCACATCTGCTAGAGGAACAGTAGGCTCGGAGTGGGAGTTATCATGCCCACACATACTGCTGCTGATCCTACTTCATCCCACTAACTGCTGTATTTTCATTATAAGCTTGGATTCTGTTTCCCTCTTTATTACAAGGATGTTACAGTTCTTTATTCTTTCCTGACAGCTGGCAACAGGTAATGCTGGCTGTTATTTTGTTCACTCTAGTCAAGCACATTCATTTCCAAGTATAACCATGTTTTGTTTGCTGTATTTTGTTCTTGGTGTGGTTGAATGCCATCCTTGGAAAGATGTGCATTGAGCTAGTATTGAATAAGTGGCTTGCCTTCGGCATTCATGAGTAAATTCTGTAGTTTTTGTTTCAAGCCTTTGACATGTCATCAAGTGTAAATCTATTCTAATGCCAAAATCCCTCTTGATGTCTGATGCCAATCAGTAGCTTTTCATCTTGAAAAAGGTAGTGAATAATTTGCCCTGTGGATATTACACAGATACCATATATGGCAAGAAGCAAAGAGAGGGGAATCCCATACCCATTTTTTAAATTCAAATAATCATGTTCAATCAGTTTGCTTTCCTAAATACCATTGGTAGTCTGGTACATTTTCTCGCTTTCAAGTGAATATTGAATACTTGTCTAATTTGCATATTTTCGATGTGTAGAAACAATATGCTCTTTCTGCTGCAGTATTTTATTTCATGAGCAGTAGCCAACATGCTGAAATATGTGAATTATATTACATTTGTTATTTTAATAGGAAGCTCAAATCTTTTACCTCCTTCAGCTTCATTAGTGGTTTTTTTATAAAAAAAAAAAGAACGAAAAGGCATTTGCTATATAGGAAGGTCAACATTTTCTTTGTGAACACAGTTTGCACCCATGATTTTGAATTTCAATGAACTGTAAGCCCTAAGAGTGTTGAATTAAAGGCATAAAACACTGTAGTTCACTCAAGAGCTCGAAAGTATGTAATTTCTTTCCTTAGAAAGGAGGCCTACTGAAAACCTAATGAACGTATTTATATAGTTGAATGGCACTCATATAGTTTATACTCAGAAGAAAGAAGCAAGCAGAGCTTTGTATTTAACTCCTTTTCAGTATGAAATATTACAAGATTTTAGGGTGTACGGGGACTATTGTGATTATTTAATCTGACCTCCTGTGTAATACAGGTCATAGTACTTTGCACAGTAATTCCTGCATCAGGGCAGATAAATTCTTCAGCTGTAGTGAACATTTTGTACTGAGTTTGATTGGTTTAGGCTGCCACCTTATCCTAGATCTCGTATTAGTAATATTAGTAATACCAATACTGTGAGGCGTTTTCCTTATAATTTGTAATAATCTTGAACCTTTCACCCAAAGTTACTCAAAACAGCTTGCATGCTTTAATTAAACTTTAAGATAACATTATTTTAAAATGACAAGTCATGTATATAATTTCCAATGTAGTTAAGCAAGAATAGAATTTGAACTCGTAATCTTTTGTTTTAACTAATAAATCGTAAAAACACTCATTAGCTGATTCACTAACCAGTGATGATTTTAGGCTGAAAAGGCTAGTCATAATTATAGTAAGTTAATTTTGTCAGATTTAAGAATTACTTAAAATTACAGTGAATCCAAACTGATATTTAAAGATATTTGCTACTTCAGTATTGGGGTTCAAGTTCTCTTTCTAAAATCTTCAGGCATGCAGCATTACATACTGCTGTGCATGTACAGACTGCCTTCATGCATAAGAGATCCCAAAGAACTTTAACAACTGTGTTTATACAGGAAATCATCCATGTATTATTTAATTGCAGCATTCTTTGGGGAATGAAATGCAATAGCTGTCCAAGCCCTTACCTAAAAGTTTATTTTCAAAAAATGTAAAAATTATTTTATCCACCTGCTAGCATTAAAGTAGGCAAAGATTAATTATTTATCAAGGGTAGGATTTTGCTAGATTAGGGTTAATAGCTGACCTCTTCAAAAATGGACTCTAATACGCCTTGACAGCTGAACTTTAAATCTTCTATCTCATCTAAAAGATCCAATAGTAGGACAGATAATCTGACACCTAACTACTAAAAAGTAGCCAAATAACAATATTCCATTTTCCATTCAGTTTTCTTCCCTGTGGTAAATTGGTCACCTGCTTTCAGTTAATGTCAGGATATTGTCAGTGTTACAGTTTTGGTGTCTATAGAGACAAACTGAGATGGATTTAGCAATGGGGCAATGACTATAGCATAAATGAAAAATACTGTGTTCTAAATCTGGTCTCTCCGGTAATAATTCAATGCTATAGTTTTATAGGAGGCAATATGTAACACCTCTATTCACTGAAATATTTCACCATAATAGTATTTTTTAATGTTTGTAATGGTAGTTATAATGGTATAGTCAAGTAGGGACCAATGAGCCATAGAGACCTGTAAGTATACAAATACAGCAAGCAGATGTTCTTTGCTCTATCCAGACAGACACCTGGCAGAGAATAAACACATAACATGCAAGTAAAAAAAAAGAAAGAAATTGACACTGCCAAATGTCATATCAGTGCCATTATTAATATTCTGCTGGGTTTATTTGGAGGGAGAGGAACTTAAAGGATAAGCTGAATTTAGACAAAACCAGGAAAAAAGCATTGAGCACAAGAAAATGATGGCAGTGGGACAACAGGGAAGATAACATAGACGTTAAGGGAAAGTGAGGTAGGGACTAAGAAAGGGAGAAGGTTGGAACAAACTGCACAAGGCAGAGAAATACTGACCAAACCTACAGGAAGTTTTCTTGTTGTCTGAATCTCCCAACTTTGGCTGCTTCTGCATCTTTTCCTAGAATTTCAAGGTCTGTCTAGGTCTGGCTAGTTTATACTGCCCTTTTTGTTCTGCCTTCTTGGGTCCTTGTGCTGTGGAATATACATGGACCTAGCAAAAACAGTCTCTGGTTTGGCTGCTTCTGCTAAAATCCAGGCTACTAATTTCTGGGGAAATCTTTTTTTTTTTTTTTTTTTTGGTGAAGGGCTTTGCAACTCTGAGTATATTTGTGGGTGTGGGTAGGAAGCATTACCTCATCTCTGCTTGGCTTGTAGTCACTAAAGTTCTCAATACACTGAAGAATTCAGTTTGGGCTCTGTACCCAAAAATATGTCTCTCATGTCTAGTGAAAGTAAAATAGAGGAATATCAACTGCACCGTCGATTGGACTGGTTACCCAGGGAGGAGGGGGAATGTTGCAAGAAATCATTTGTTCACTGCTGTGTTAAAATTATGGTTGAATCTTTGATCAAGGTTGTACCTAACTTTCCATTCTTGTGGCAAGCTACTGAAAATGTAATAGCAAGGCAAATCTGGCATGAATCAAATTCCTTCAACTTAGTTTAGCCCTGTGAGTCAGGGATCCTTCATGCTATTAGTAACATGTTAAAGTGGCTTTTCCATTTAGCCTGGTAAATTTTTCCATACTATTTTCTTTCTGACAGAAAGGAATCTATTATGGAGATGTTCAACCACCCTTCCTCTGTGGCTACCTTCCGATTAGGATCTTTGCTTGTAACAACTTCTGTTTAAAAAGTATTTTGACTGTAGAAGGCTACTTCAGTGAAGGTAGACCTGCAACTTTTATACAACAGAACTCAAGTGTCTCAACAGTAGTTACAATGCTAGATAATCTTAGCTTTACCATCCATTTTGCCAAAAACCAGAATAAGTTGGGCTGGGCAGAAGTCTGGGTTTCTGTGGTTAGATTTCTGCCAGTGTCTTGCTGCAGATCATACCAGAGATCTCTATCACAGTACTGGAAAAACTGGAGTTTCTAAATCCTGTCTGAGTACCTTAGTTATTGGGCCATTCTCTATTGGAATAATTTACTGAATAGATTTATCGGACAACAATGTAGGTATGTGTGAGAAGTGAACAGGGTGATAGTGACTAGGATCTAAACAAGGAAAATAAATTACCTAAATGAAGGTGTCTGTGGTGAGCTAGAGGTGTAAGTAGTGAATGTAAGAAAAAGAGAACATCCAGAGGCAAGAGTTTTTGCAGGGGCAAGGTAGATTACGTAGAGCAGGAGTTAGATTAAGAACGAACTATTAGATTTCCTTGGGCTGGAAGGTTTTTATGACTATTTTACAATGTTAGATTATATTTAAATATATATTAATCTTCTAGTTCCCACCATCATATAAAATAATTTGATAAATAACAGTTAAGTAATTACTGATTTTTTAACTTATTTTTAACATTTCATCATCAAACAGATAGACTGACTTTTTTCAGTCCAAAGGTCGGATTTAAAATACGGATTACCACTTGTAATCAGGTTTGGGTTGTCAAAAGACCTCACCTTGCATTGCTAAGTGACTGTGGTGAAGCTGCATTCAATGAAACTGAGCGTGGACATAATCTGAAATCTGGATGTAAATGTTTTGTTTGGATTCTTTAGTTTTCCCCTGTACCACTGCAGGTAAAGGACATAGGCTATGAAAGCCTGTGGTCTCCAGGAACACTGCTCTGCTGCTAAAAACAATTATAGGGAATGGTTGCTGGGCAATCAGCCGTCAAGTAAACTGAGATCCCTTAGCTTTCCCATACTTATCTTGATTAATGATTCAGCTAGTCATAAAATACAGTGTATTTGTAATTTAGATAGAATACTTAATGTTTTTCAGGGGAAATAAAAAATGTGTCTCATCTGTAAAAGCCTTTCTTGTGGTTAAAATAGGCTGTAATTAATATTATCAATAAAATCAAATTGATATAAATCTCTAGTATGTTTTAATGGCAAACCCTTTTACGTTTACCATGACAAATAGTACAGAAAGTATCAAACTTGTCATCATTTGCAGTTCTTTCAGTGACACTTTATTTATTTTTTTTTAAAAAAGAGAAGTTACCTGCTTCTCCATTATTTCTTTTCAGCAATAGCAAGGTCTGATCCAACTTTGATTAGCATTCATGGGCAGCTTTCCATGTGCTTGCATAGCACAAGGATTGGGTCTGAGAGTCAAATGCTACTCAAAAAAGCCAAACTATCACGTTATAGGAAATACTTCTCAAATTTCATTTCTTCTTTGGTTTAGCCACATAGTATCTAGGTACCATATTGTTAATAGCAAAATATGGGGCATTTTCTTCCAAACTGAGCAGAGACGTTCTTTCAAAAAGAATAGTAATATGCCAAGGTAATGCTCTTGGTATTCCATCTGAACAAACGTAAAAGGCATAGCCAAAACTATCTTTACCAAGTTCTATAAATATACTAAAAGATAGAAGAATGGTAACCACATACATGAGACACAAATTGCCTTCAAAGTGTCCATGTAAATTTTCCCACAAAAATATGAAAGTGACATTCATTCACAATGTCAGAAGAATATTATTTTTATGCTTTGGCTCTACAGGCTTAACACATGCACTAACTTCTTTATGATTTGTTCTATCTTAGGGCTATTTTCAGTGTAATCTTTTTATGGGGCTATATTATGTATAAAAATATAGTTTTCTTGACATAAAACATATGTTCATAGGACCATAAAAATGCTCCTTCTTTTGGGTGCCCAGGACCATTAGTAATGTCTAAATTATTAAAAGACAAAACATTTATTTCAAAGTTGGGAGAAGAATTTCAACACTACCTCTTTTTTTAGATTATTCTTTCTTCTTAGTGACCAGTAACAAAGTTTAGCTAGTGCTTACCTTAGCTAGCTAATTTTAGCTGGATGCATTCATACCATTGCAAGAATGCTGCACCTACATAATGCAAATAGAACAGGTATATATGTGTCTCTGTGTGTGTGTGTGTATATATATATGTACTCTTTTTATAGCCTTCAAAAAAAAGATTACCTTAAATCATTCAATTTTAGGTCTTTTATACACTTATGAGAATTTGCTTTTTATTTATCTACTTCTTTAAAGAATGTCAGACATTTTGCAAACACATTTTAAGACAAAGTCTTTCTTGTGAAATAATTGCAACTGGACAATATGCTAAAAAAAAAAGGAGAAAATGAGAAATTACAAAAATCAAGTAGGCAATGATTTCCATATACTTCTTAATAAACTTTTTCCACATCTAAGTACTATGTTATCACTTATAAGTTAAAAATCCGTAATGATTAATTCATTCTATCCTATACAGAGGATAGATATTTATTGCACATCTTAAAAAACCAACATATTTCATTTATTGAGTTTATAACAAGCTTCAGAACAAGCGGTAGTAGAACTACCCGATAGCTTTGAGATGGGTAGTAGTAGCATTGAGTTTGAAGATCAGAGAAGAGCAATTCCTTTTTGTCACAAATGAAGTTCTGCCTTTGATTTTCCATTGTATAACACTGAGGACCAGAAGAAATACACATTAATATTATGGTTGCCCCATAATTTCGTATAAGGAGTTTTTCATTTGACATGCATCAAAGAAAATCTATTGCTATGTTAGGAAACAAATTCTTCTTATTCTTTAATGTTTTCACTTTTCTCCATTATTAACCAAAGCAGTTGGCCAAGATTGTTCCAGCTAAGAGGAAAAGTCGGTAACGAATTCAGGAGTTTCTCAGTAATCTTGTTTAATTGATAACAAAATGACACAGTATCTTCTTTAATTCTGCTTTTCAGAGGGAAAAAAAGAAACTGTGCCTTCTTTATAAATAAACTGGTCTTGGTTTGCATCAAAGGAACACCTGAATTCTTTGCTTTTCTTACTTCCTGAGGCACCAGATCAAGACCACTTGGATATCTACCTGCTTATACTGAAAAGGGGAGTGTTATTTAATGACTATTTAATGAATACTTTATTCAATGAACATGAACTAAGAAACAGGCAACAAAAGCTCTGCTGAGCTATATCAGAGTTAATGATTGTGTGCTTATCTTCAAGAAATTGCAGAGAAATAAAATTTATTATTCTTTAGCTTTTGAGTCAAAACGATGCAGCCGCAGAACCTGTTTCATCCTGTCTTAATGATTCTTCCATTCCACATCCTTTAAATAAGACATGCCCTACCATGTGCTGTTAGGAGGCTTTTCCTATCAGCTGGATGAGCTTCCTCTCCTTCTGCTAGCTGGTTTGAGATTCATGGCCTCAGAGTTCCTACCTCGGTTCCTGCCACAAGCATATGAGTCTCCCTTACCATGAGCCCCTCTGTCACTGGAAGATCTGGCCTTAACGACACTTTCATTGGCATGTTGCACAAAAGATGGTTCCCCGAGCGGGCAATGACTGCAAGCAGAAGTACCAGTAGCCTCTCCTCCCATCAGCTGCGGTTTTTGCGAGAGCTGGCCGCTTGCATAAGGGCTTAAAAACTTTTTCCAGTTTTGTTTGTCAACATGCAGTATATAATATGTGAATTTAGTAAAAGAAATTTTAAGCAAAAGGGGCTCCAGGTTGGTTTTTAAAGTGTATTTGTTTGTATATAGAGTTCAGTGTAGTGAGAATGATAAATATTTTCAAATAGTTTGTATTTTATTTTTACAATAACAGTTTATCAACAAAGACAAAGCATACCATAAATTAAACTACATATACACTACTAAAATTCTCTGCTTGCAGAGCTTTCATCTAGTTTAAGTCTTCTCAAAAATGTCTTGAAATTCTGCAAACAAAACATTCTTTAACAAGAATTAAATCATAACTGGCAAAGAAAATTATTTTAAATAGTACCATTCATGTTTGCAGTCTTAGAGAAATGGTATCTGAAACTGGTTTCTTAAACAGAAAGCATTTTCTGCACCCTGTAGTGTCAAAATGCAACAACTAAAATAATTATTTGATTTTATATACTGTACAGTAAATAATCTGTAGCTGTATTTCTGCTGTGTTCTTCAAATTTCCTGTTAGTTATTTTGATTATGTCCATCTTTTTTTCTCATGTGTTATACTTCAAAGTGAAGAACAAGCAAATGAAACTGAATCCTTTCCTTGAACATAAACTAGTAGTATTGTTCTTGTCTGTTGCTCAATATGAGAAATGAATAACTTCCTTCTACCATTAAAGTGACTTTCAACTAATTGCTTGGCAGAAATTTATGTGCAGGGTGAAGGCCACAAGCTAGCTTTGTGTCATACAGGTTAAATAATTCCTGGAAAAATAGGGGAAGTACTGCCAAAAAGGCAAATATAATCTTGATTTCTTGATTTATTTTCTGTATTTATAAAAACTGTATTTTAATACATGCACACAGCAAATATTAAATTGGACAAAATAATAATAAAGTCATTTTGATTAGCAACAGGGAGACATTATTATCATTTCTGTTGTTTGGTATTTTATTTTAGAGGGACAAATTAGGTAAGCATTTCATCCACTTAAATAAGTTTATGTCTCCTTTGAATGAGACAGATATCTTAATTTCATTATTCTTTGTGTCTTTTCCAATTCCTTTTATTTCCATGTTTTTTCTTGTTAGAACAAAATGAAAAAATAACTTTATGAAGTAACCTAACTAGCTGATGGACTTCAGTTTCATTCCATTTGCTTGCTTTGGTTTTTTGTGCAATGGAATAAATCTGTTTGTTCAAATTTCTGTGCAAGATGCATCACAAGAAAAATCTTCCAATATAATCCTAAGAGTAGTTCTCTTGTTCACCTTGAAAGAAAACAAATCAGTAGGAGGCTAGTCCAGAAAACTTGAGCTCTCAGTTCAGCTTCCTAATAAAGCCTCTTCAGACCCTCAACCTGTTTCTGTGTCTGATTGCCTTAGAATATAGTGTTCTTTCTGTTGGTCTCGCCTCAAGTCAGCAGGTAGAATCTAGATGAAAAAAAAAAGGCATGAAATAAAAAACATAAGAACATTCATCAGTGAGAGAGATTAATAAACCTCCTCCTCTTGCCTGATAAAAAAAAAGACACAAATGCTATGTCAGTGGTATTCTTCAGCAATCTTCAGTGAGTAAAGACCTAGAAATTAGCTGCTCAAAGTAACTCCGGTTGTATGTAGAAACATTCCGTTTGGTTTGCATTTCTATTTCATCCCCAAATTAATGTAACATGAAAGAACCATATGAAAAACAAATGACAATTCATTTCATTCTAGTAACTTATTTTCCATTTGAAAAGAGTAAGGAAAAAAATCGTGAGTGATTACATATAGAGAAAGAAATACCTCAGGAATAAAGGGTACATAAAGGGAACTATTGAAAGATTCATATCTTACAAAATATACTAATGTGGGTGAGGGTAAAAAAGAGTAAAGGATAGTTCAGGAATTTCTGTGTCATTTTCCAAAGTGTATTTTCAGCCTTCAGGCTAAGATACTCCATCCTGCAGACAGGGGTTTTGTCTTACTGCCTGTTGTTTAGGCTATAAAGTATGACAGTGTGTCCTTTTTGGCTGAAAGAGGCAAAACAAGGAAAACTTTTAGTTCTTTTCCTTGTTAACATTCTGATGATATATTTTTAACAGAAAATGTGTTTTCTTGATTCAATATCAGGTTTTTTATGTCATAAAATATGGAAATGTACAGATGCCATTTTGATAGTGGAGACCCAACTAAGCAGCCCATGGTGCTATGTGCCAGTCCATAAAGGAGAGGCTTGGAAGGAAAGGTCATTGTCAATTTGTTTAAAAGAGATGAACAACTTTCTCTCCAAAGCTTGCCTCTTTTCCTGAACTTTCACAGGGAAGTAACCTTCAATACATTTATACACAGCAGTCATCTTCCCAACTAGTTCCACATCCTAAAAATAAATAAGTAATATAATAAGTTCATTAGTGACAACAGATAAATTTGCAATTGAAGTATAAAATGCTTCAAAAATGCTTTACGTTCAATTCTGAGCTAGGGAAAAGCCATTGGTGCCGATTTCACCCTTTTTTTTATGACTGGTGCTTATTTTCCCTTTTTACCTCTTCATGGTAGTTTTACTCTTCTTACCTAAAAGCCCAATATCTCCAGATTTTTCTTCTATTTTCAGATGTCCTGTGAAGGTGGATTTTCTTGGGGAAAGAGGCAGTTCTTTTTGAACTGTCAGACTTCATCTTTCCTGTCACATCCTATAGATCGATAGGTCAAAATAGACCTTGTGGTCCCAACATGGCACTGACATCACCAAGCATAGCTCCTCATCTTGTAGATCTCCTTGAGTTTAGTCGGTGGCTTTCTTCTGAAATCAATGATGGTTTTCATTAAGGGTGTAAGGTTTTTAAATCTATTTTGAAGTGCTGATGCGTACTAAAAATGGTAGAAGTGTAAAGGAGCAAGAGTTATAGCCATCACTGATTAGTAAGTCACTGACTTTGAAAATGCAAAGAGGAGTGCTTAAGTTGAAGATTACTGTATAGTTGTTTGCTGTTAAT
This sequence comes from Buteo buteo, assembly GCF_964188355.1. Taxonomy (NCBI): domain Eukaryota; kingdom Metazoa; phylum Chordata; class Aves; order Accipitriformes; family Accipitridae; genus Buteo; species Buteo buteo. Next base: position 22,827,701 of record NC_134186.1, on the reverse strand, counting down.
AGGAATATACAACTCCTGCAGCATATTTACTGTGCTTTTTTTCTTTCCTTCAATTTCTTGTGACTTGTATGTGGATGTAGTTTGGGAATGGGAGGTTTAACAAAATACAGTATCAACTAATTTAGAAGAATGAAATGTATAGTACATTATTTGGGGAGGTTTTTTGGCTGGCTAAGCAATAACAGAGCTTTTTTTTTTTTTTTTGGAGTTATCTGGATTCTCTATAAGTTCTGCTATCCTTAACACGCTGGAGAAAAAGGAAAGATAATGACCCAAGATAAACACGTGAAAACTTTCTCAGGTTAGAAGCTCCAGCATTTGGCAGTGCATGCCCTACTTAGCAATGTCTCACTGTGTATGTGATAAGATTGTTTTAGGCTCTTCATGACTCACTACTCACTTTTTCAAAGCTCCAGATATTTATGTTATACCGAGAGGGAGGAAAAGTCCTGCATAATTAGTTCTGTTTACTTGATTAATAATTTTACTTACATACGAAGTGAAAAGTTCTGTTTACTTTGATTAATAATTTTACCTGTATACTAAATGAAAGTGTTTTCTCTTAGGTGACATAGCTAGAGCAAAATATTTCCTTTTTCACGTCCCATTTGTTTAACTTCTATTAAAAAGGATGTTCTTTTTCCAGCAACCACTCCATCTCTTACTTTGTTCAGTTCCTAATGAGAAAGTACTGCATAATACTGGAGTCTATAAGCTGACTAGCATAACTTATTTTGCTAAAAATAGTTGGAATGTCTTACCTGGACTCAACTATTTAGCAAGAGTTGTGCCAAAGTTTATAAGGAAGTTCAGGGCTGGAATGCAAAGCAGGAAGGTGGAGGATGAACTGGATTTCTAATACTAATATTTAGTTGGAAGGTTAACTTTTTTTAACCCGATATTTGTATAGTACCTGGCAGTTATTTTTAAAGTGACAGATTTTTGGCAACTACCTGATGTTTCTGAGGGTTATAACATGTAATAGTAACAGAGAAGGAATGATTCTTTCAGAAGTAGGATCTTCTAATAAACTCAAATAAAATAAACAAGCTATTTGCTTCAGTAAAACTAGTTTAGATTCCAAAATCAGGCTCTCAGTTACTATGTGGTACTCATGAAAATATTCTTCTTTTTTGTTTTTATTACACTTGAAGTGATATATTCTTGAATGGAATCCAATCCTTCCGGCAAAAGTGTTTTCCTAGTATACTTTTGGGTGCAAGTTGTATTTTGCCAGAGTAACTCATCTAGCTTGTAATAATAAATGCCTTCATAGAATTTACAGAGCTACCTTTTAAAATAGAAAAATTAAGTCTTGGCATAACCCAAGCAGCTTTTAGAATTGCAAAGAGAATATAAATATGTGCTGTAATTCTCACAGAGTTTGGCTGAGTTGAACTATATGTGCACATTAGGTTACATAGACATTTTAGAATTTTAGATTTGCTTTTAAAGTAGGAAACGAATGCATCATCCAAAATGTATTGTGCTCTATAATTGTGCTGTGGTTAGTTCACATTAAGTTTCAATTAGATAAGAATGTGACAGGACCATTTAATTAGTCAATAAATATCTGTCGCGGGAAGTTGACAACCTGGAAAGTAGTCTGCTTTGGCGGTTGTTATCCAGCACAAGTTCTGTCAGGCAGGATGTGTCATTAGATGTTGTGCAAGACCTCACCTTAAACTGGAACACTTAAGAGCAAATGATTTTAACTTTGATTCTCATTCTGCTGTTAACGATATGTTGACAAGAAGGGTGGAATTTTTTAACAAGAAAAAATAAAATTCTAAAACTCTTAAGTAACAAGCAGCCTGTGTTATCTATGTCATATTATGTAACATATCAAATTGTCTTTTTCCCCTACGTATGATGTGTGATATGCTTAAGACTTAATCACCCAAAGTTGTTAAGTAGAAATTAATTAAAAGTGCGTAATGATGTGTTTCTTGGAAATAATTGGTGTGATTAAAAATCCAACTTTAATAATACAATGGCTTTTAAAAGTTTTTCATTCATTTTCCTTATTTTTTTTCAATTAAAGATACTGGTTTTTAAAACTACATTGCAGTAGTTTAGATAATTACATTTTCCTTCTGAAAAAGTATTAGTGCCCACCTATTTTCCATCCTGCATGTACATAATTACAGGCATATGGAGTAAAGTTAGAAACACATGACCTCTTCAGCAGTAAGGATTTTAATAATAGATCTTGATTCTTAAATCTGTGCTTTCTCAGTTCATAAGTAGTGGGAACTCCCCTAGGTAAAATTTTAAAAAATAAGCATTGACTGTAACTGTCTTTTCCTTTTTTGTTTATATTTGTTGAAGAGCTACCCTGGTATCTGTTTAAAGACACATGCTATAACAGTGGTATTTAATGTTGAAATATATTGTCATTGTGCTTTGCGGTTTTTCAATGATAAGTTATAGTTGTGGTTTTGCTTTTTGCGTTTTTTACATGAGCGGAGATGCCTTCGCCTCACGGGCTTTGCATGCAATGTATTGAACCTTTTGCAAACGCACTTTCAAAGTGCGGGTCTCTCGTGGGGATTTTTTGCCTGGGTTGCCATATTCTTCTTAGGTAAGCAGTCTTGTGACTTCAGGACGTGGACCACATATGTTGTGAGACACCTTGGAGAGGTGCTGGTGGTATTCAGGAGAAGCGTGACTGCCCTGGGGGTGAGGTGCACTGAGCTTTAACAAGTGCTAGAAAACGTTCATCTGGTTAGAGCTGTCTAAAGCCAAGGGCAGGAGTCCTCAGAGTCATCAGTGACTGGAACTACAATACATCTCTGACTCTGCATCAAGTCTACCTGTTCTGGAAGAGGCCATTGCCATGGCCATAGCTATATGGGACTAACTATCCATTTACTCTTCTCACTAATAATTGTGGCTGTTACTGGCCCTGGAATGGAAGGAAGAAAGGCAGCAGAGGAGGAAGAGGCAAGGCTGAATTTGCTCAAAACTCTCCATTATTTATGGAGTTGCTCTGCCTATTAGGATTTTGAGCTCGGGAAACACATGCATCCTTCACTAGTGTGATTTTTTTTTCCCCCTGATAAATAAGGACATGGCAGCTACTTCATCCTCTCCTCCTCATCAGACCCCCTGTGCAGAAGCTGAGGAATAGAAGAGGACACAAGGAAATAGTTGGCTCTTTTCTTTCCATGCCTTGAAGGATATTTTAAGCAGGATGTAGCATCAAGTGGGATGAAACAGCAACACGTTTATAAAGGGGGTTTTGGAGGACTAAGAAAAGACTAGTGAATGCAGATGTGTTGGAATGAAATTTCTACATACAGAATTCAGCATTACAGTGAAAAGAGTCATCAGTGTTCTCGGTGGAAGTATTAACTCAGAGCTAAAGAAACTATCATGAAGCATAAGGAGAAACAGTTAGATAATTAGAAATAAAAAGCTGAGACCTAGACTAGTAGCAGTGAAGTGTTCCTCATGGAAGCTCCATGCAGAAGATTCACTTCTTGTACATCTCTGAACGAAACATGACAAATATTGTGCACCAGAAATCAAGAAAAAAACACATCAGTTGTCAGCTGCACATGGAGAAAATCCTTTCCTGCATTTATTCTTGCAGCTGAAATCCAGAGTTAGTTCAGGAGACTGTTTCAAGACTTTTCTAGATTTCTATAGATTTCTAGATTTGCTATAGTAAAATCTAGTTCTTGCTTCTAATGAAATTGGCAGCCAGCTTCCTCATAGAAAACACATTATCCCACAAATGAACATGGGATTAACCCACTGATAAGTAACACCAAGGTATTTCTTTAGTCCTCCCTGCCCTTTGCTGAGTATGGATCAGAAGACCTGACAAAAGGAAAGGTATTCTCCTGGTAACAGTCACTTCCACTCATGTTACAGAAAACTCAGAAGAGCAATACACCTACTTTCCTAACAATAAGGTCTTTTTAAAAGACTCATGCAATTTTCCCCACAATATTAACAATTCTAGCTAAATTAGTTAATATCCTGCCCATATTTTTTTCTACATCCTTGTCCTTCTACCAGTGAGAGACTTTTCTACATTTAAAGTTTAAATATTCTCTTGCCGTGATATATAACTGCATCTGTCTGACTTGTTCCTTGATGCCTAAATGTCAGCTGAAGCTATTTATAAGGAATCCAAATATAAGTGTTATCCTGTTCATATTACACAAGATTTTCCTTGTCTAGTAACCAGCATCTTTGGCAAGAATGAAGAAGAGTTAAGCCAAATCTCAAATTCTTTCTATTCCAAGAGATTTGTATGGCTGCTACACTGAATCCTCTACATAATTTTTCCTAAATCACCATTACCATATCCAAATTTAGCCTATTGTGGTGTAGAATTTATATGTAAAGTTAACTAACCCAAAACTGTCATTCTCACCATTTTAACAACATTTACTACTCCATTGGATTTAGATATATTTATTATTGTATGTGTTGCAAAGTACCTGTGTTTCTTAAGATAAAAAAAAGTCAGGTTCTCAATGTTTTTCACAACCCACTTTTTCCTGTTTGATTCTGTTGCCCAGTGGGTTTGTAATTCTTTTCTTTTTCTTTTTTTCCAAGCTGGCAGGATTGGCAGTAGTTCTTTATTTATCATCCTTTCCCCAGCGTTTGAGAATATTTTTTCTAGGCTATTCTGTAATTGTTTAACCAAATAAGGTAATGCTTGAATATATTGCTAATCAATAGCTTCTCATCACTTATGGGTTAATCCAGTTTGGTGCTAGATCTTCCCTTCTTACGGAAAACCCACCAGGAGAAGTAGTGCAGAAGAGAAGCGGGAGCTGACAAGGAAGTATATGAACCTGACCTTCAAATATTTCAAAGTAGTCACTCCCTTGGATGGGAACAGCTCAGAGGTATGCTGAACAGAAAATGAGCTGAGCCTCTCAGCTTCACAGATTTTGTGGATCTCTGATATAGAAGAGATTTTGTCCTACTTTGAATCAATCTTGCTTCACTTCCTTCTGATTAGAGAGTTCCTTCAGGTCATGGGCTGTTAGCAGACTCTCTGTGAGCACATTAACACCTGCCAATGAGCCAATGTGTAGTATTGATGCTGAGCCAGCATTAATTCCTGCTAAGGTCTTGACTGCTGCCTTTGCCACCTCACTAAGGAACACTCCCAAGAGTACTTAGTCTTCTCCACCACCTTCTTGTGCCCTTGTCCCTGCTAACAAGATCCTACAAATCTTTAGAACTGAAAGCTCAGCGAAGAAAGTGGAATTCACACTACTATGGAAAAGGCGTTTCTTCTTCCACCCTTTTTTCTCTTCTGACCCAGGATCAAATTTCAGCGTCTAACTTGAAGTGTACTGAATCCTGCTTTTACATCGTATACTTTTAGCAATAAGGTAAAAAGAAAATCTGAATATAAGGCACTCAACATGCTGTGATGGGAGAGGCTGATACTCGGGAATAGTCCTGACGCTGTTGCCACCAAGGGCAGCGGTGTCAGGAACGGGGAAGGATAATGACTGTTGGCTCTTGGTGATGCATACTGAGTGACCCTCAGAGCTCAGCTGGCAGCAGCCGCAGTGCAAACTGTCAGTTTCTTAGTCAAATTATAAGACAAATAGAGGCATAGATTTCAGGTTATAAAATGAGAAGTAGCAAACGTACAATAAATTGGAAAATGAATCTTCGGATTCTGCTTAAACCACTGAATAGCAGAGGTTAGGTTTGCTGAGTAAGCACTTTATGACAAAGGCATTCATTATACGGGGAGAATTATCTACTCTTAGTTGTGAGTCATACTCCTCTCTTCACCATCCTCCTTCCTTATTTAACGAGGAGAAACAAAATGCTGTGGGTCAAAGCCCAGCTTTGTATACTCAAAACAAACACACACCCCACGCTCTAAAGTCACAGTCCAGTCATAAATAGTCACTTTTCGATACTTTGCAGGTCAAAGAGTTAGATAAAAATTAAAAGAGGGGAAACAAATGTACATACACACTATTAAAGAAAATTAATATTGGACAAAGTCAGCTATACAAAAAGCACAGATTAAACCTGGTTAAAAAAAACCCTTTCCTGTGAAGGAGAATATACTCTGGAATGGTTGTTTTTAAAAGTTCATTCTTCATAAAAATAACTGTATTTAGACAAGTATATTATCCAAAAGTCTTAATAGGAAGTAAAATGTTTTATTAAAATGTTACATTTGGCTTTTATGGTTTTAATGCAGATGTTATTTTCACCAGTTGTGTTTTCTATTACATTAGTTTCAGATAGTACTTCTTTCATCATTTTAAAGAATTGGGGGGGAGGGGTAAAAAACAGTAAGTTGTATATCTTTCCTTTTTATGTAAGCAGAATTTAACTTCTTGCATATCACCTTTTTTTTTGTTAGTTTTTAGAACGCTAAAATTTTAAGAGAAATATATCTAATGTAAAAAGTGTGCAAGTATGCACATGACATTCATGCTGATGTAGTGGACGATGTTATTCCCATGCATACTAGTAAGACTGTGGCCTGCATTTCCAGGGTGTAATTCTGACCCTATTGAAGTAAATGGCACATCTCCCATTGGTTTAAGGGTGAAATCCCATCTGATTTATGTAATTTAGATTTGTTCATACATTTTTCATACTAAGTGTTATTTTATCAAATGCCAACTAAATGTGATTATTTTTAACACTTCTTGACTTGTAATTTGCAATTAGTGTTCTGCCTTAGAAATACGTCATTATTAATCTTGCAGTTCAGCATATTTTAAACAAGCAGTT